>NC_081165.1:142522-442522 GCF_012432095.1 Onychostoma macrolepis | reverse complement strand
TTGCACAGCCCTGTTTTGATGTATTATTTGATCTACATTTCATAGTTTCTTACTCTTATTTATGTCTTCTTTAGGCTCAGATCATCGCACAGGCCATCGGTCAGGCTTTTGGTGTTGCATATCAGCAGTTTCTGTACGCTAACGGAATAAAAGCTAGCGATCTGAGGCCAGGCGAGTACAGCGATTACCTCGGCACTCAAGAACTGTATAACGGAGACTTGGTTCACTTTTCTCGCTCTGAAAACATCAGAGAGGTAAGGATGTCTTTTCCTCTGTGTGGATCTGTGCTGAAAGTGGTTGTTTTCAATACTATAGCTAGATAGCATGAAGAACCCCATTCACCTCTTTTTATTTTCAGGTGTGCATATCAAAAAAGCCCGGAGAGATATTAGGCGTCGCGATAGTGGAGTCTGGCTGGGGCTCCATCTTGCCGACTGTGGTAGTAGCCAACCTGCTGCACGGCGGCCCTGCAGAACGATCTGGAGAGCTGAGCATTGGCGATCGCATCATGTCTGTTAATGGCACCAGTCTGGTGGGCCTCCCCATCGCCACCTGCCAAAGTATCATACGAGTAAGACCAACCAGAAATGAAAATTAAAGTTCCTAAGTCCTCGTGCCAAAATATTGATTTATCATATTCTCCAGGATTTAAAGAACCTGTCTATAGTAAAGCTCAGCATCGTTCACTGTCCACCTGTCACCAGTGCGATCATTAAGCGTCCAGACCCCAAGTATCAGCTGGGCTTCAGCGTGGAAGATGGGATTGTAAGCAGCTGTTTACTACTATTTTCTGACACTATGTTTGTAAAACTGTACTGAGTGTCACAATGTGATTTCTGAAATAGATTTGCAGTTTAATGCGGGGTGGAATAGCTGAGCGGGGCGGCATTCGAGTCGGTCATCGTATTATTGAGATCAATGGACAGAGTGTCGTAGCTACACCTCATGAGAAGATCATCCAGATCCTGTCCAATGCTGTAGGAGAGGTAAGAGAAGTGTATTTCGCTTTAAACATATTGCCCACTTTATACTACGTTAAGAATTATTTAAAAACTACTTGAAATTAAATCTGATCATTCAGACTTTTACACTTTCCAAAAAAAATATTAATTAGATTCCAAACCAAATATGGATGTGGTTTGGATCTTGTTTTTTATTTTCTGTTCATACTTCATGAAGCAAAACTAACTTGAATCAAGATCTTTACTGGTGAAAACTATCATAGTATTTCTTTTTTCTGGTTATTGAAGTCTACGTAGTACATAGTACATTATGGGAAAGTTCACCCAAAAATAAAATTCTGTCATTAATTACTCATCCTCATGTCATTCCAAACCTGTAAGACCTTTGTTCATCTTCGGAACACAAATTAAGATATTTTCGATGAAATCCGAGAGCTTTCTAACCCTCCATAGACAGCAACACAACTAACACGTTCAAGGCCCAGAAAGGTAATAAAGACATCGTTAAAATAGTCCATGTGCCATCAGTGGTTCAACCATAATTTTACGAAGCTACAAGAATACTTTTTGTCTGCAAAGAAAACAAAAATAACGACTATTCAACGATTTCTTCTCTTCCGTGTCAGTCTTCGATGCATGTTCACAAGACTACCACACCGTATGCGTGTGGTGCTGCTGATGCAGAAGTTACCTACCCTTACCTACGCTTACAGTAATGTAAATACAGTAATTTATTGTTCAGTGTGATAAATAAGACACAATATTGATGTGCGCATGCGCAGTAAGCCCTGGTAGGACAATCTGACGGGTAGGATAAAATGTCAGGACACCGGCATCACATGCATGCACTCTCCTGAATGCGCTTCAAAGACTAACATGGAAGAGAAGAATTGTTGAATAAAGGCATTACTTTTGTGTCCTTTGCACACAAAAAGTATTCTCATAGCTTCCTAAAATTAAGGTTGAACCATTGATGTTACATGGACTATTTTATTGATGTCTTTACTACCTTTCTGGGCCTTGAACGTGGTAGTTGTGGTGCTGTCAATAGACGGTCAGAAAGCTCTCGGATTTCATCAAAAATATCTTAATTTGTGTTCCGAAGAAGGTTTGGAACGACATGAGGGTGAATAATTTTTTTAGGGTGAACTATCCCTTTAACAACAAGTAACTACAGACCTTCTTTTCCATGTTGTCTAAATCTAAAAATAAAAAAATGTAGGACAGTGACTTGGTTCTGTGCATCGGTTGCTGATTGAGATATGAGCATTGCACTGAAAAACGGAGACAGATGAACGTGAGCTTGCAGGGGTGGGTTCAAGCTGATTACATGGTTAGAGAAGTCACCATACATCACCAGAGAAGAGTCTTGTCATTTACACCCAAAAGATCCAGTTACGACACTGCAATTACATGGACGAATTGTTCTCAATAAGAGCTGTAACATGCATTTAGAAAATAGATAGTGGCACCTATCATGTCAACTTTAGTAGTCATAATCTTTTTTCTCTGGTTTGTAACAGATTCATCTGAAGACTATGCCGACATCGACGTACCGTCTCCTAACTGGCCTAGATCAGCCCGTGTTCCTTTAGGAGGCGGGTCCTCTCAGGTTCTCTCAGTCACATTCAAATTTGCCACTGAACTTTTGACTGAAGTGTAGAAAAATGCTTTTATTTCAACCCTGCCTTTTAGCAGATGCATTAAAGCTGAACAGTGTAAGAATGTATAGAGATCATGGACCTCCATTTTAAAGCTGTTTTAGAGCTGCTTATTTAATTGCTGGTTTGTATGTGTACATTTGTTTTTGCTCTTGCTGCTGAGCCAAGGTGCCTGAAAACAAGCCTTGTGTTTGAATGACTATGCATTAGAATCCACACTTAAAATGAATCATCTTGAGCCTTCCATCTCAAGCTTCCAGCACTTCTGCAATATATCGCAGTACAGATTTGATGTTCAGTGTTTTTAAATGGTTTACATGCTCTTTACAGAGCTCAAGAATTAGTGCCTGTAAAAAATAAACGGACCTATGCCTGGGTTTGTTTTTTAGCTGTAGAGAGAGGTATATTTTAATAACTGCTGTAATGGATGTTTATTAAAGATGGGACATGAAAACAGTTTCCCTTGTCTTGTGTGTTTTTTCTTAAGAAAGGAGTAGTACACACTTATATAATAAATTTTTACATTGTCATTTAGCAGACGCTTTTATCCATATATATATATATATATGCATACATGCACAGGATAAATTCTGATAGGATATATGTAGAATTTTAAATTGTGACGTCCTCACTGTTCAGGTGCCGGAAATTGCGCAGAGTTTATGTAAAGCCTAAATGGGCGGGCGCTAAAATGAACACAAAGCAAATGATTGGCTACATGTCCTGAGTGCAGCGCTCTCGATTGGTTGCAAGCTCAATGTGGCTTCAATGTTTTGAATGGAAGCCCCGCCCATCGTTGTGCTTCCTCGAAGTGATGTTGTAACACCGGCAGCGCGCACGGACTGCAGGAAGACTGCAGACAGGCTACATTCATGAAGCAGTGGAAGTTTTGGCTAAAACGAAAGGTAACAGCATTGTACCCGTGATTACTGTGTTGCTTATAGATATTAATAGCGAACATTAAAGCTACTGTACCGGAAGTGTGAATCGTTCGACATTATATGACCTGCAATGAACGGATTAACGTATATTTATTAATGGCGAATTATTATAAATTATAATATATTCTATATTATGACACACTGTAAGGAAAACTAGTGTAATGATTTCTACTCGAAAAATGAATTAGGTCTTTTTAAAAATGAATTAATTGACTTCCACAATAGGTGTTTGTCAATTGTGAAGGTCAGTTATAAACAATTTATAGTTCTATACGTAAAGATTTACAATCAACAGTGTATTTTTAAGATTTTGTCCACAGAAGCAGCCCATAATAATTTTAGTCATTGACATTTTTATGTCTAGACACACACTCGTGCTTTATTTTCTGTGCCCAGTTTGGGGGAATTTATTTGTCTTGACTCTGTGTAAGCCAATTAGTATAATGAGGATTTCAAGAACAGGAAGTGACAGTCAAAGGTGAAGAAGTCATGTTTTTTCAACTTTCCACTACTCATCCATTCATTTAAAGGCTCTGTTCACCCCCAAATTATTATTTTTTTTGTTGTTGTGTTGTAGTCAATTACAAAAGCTCCAAATATGCATATTATGAGAACTACAACAGGACATTTTCATACAATGTATCTTTTTCCCTTATGCAAAGGTATCGTTTAGATTCAGAAATCTCGGAATATAGAACACACATGGAGTAATTGAGTAACTTTACTCCATATGGAACAAAATGGAGTAAAGTTACAGTACTTGTCCTTTTTTAACCAGTAGCTTTAATTGCATGGAGAAGATCATAGATGTCCTTTTGTGTTCAACAGAAGGCGGCCCTTTATTGAGTTGAAAGGCTTTTTGGCTTGGAGTGAGCAATAGTATATGCCATTGTTTTTGCATGGTGGAAGAGTAGAATGTTTTTTTGTTGTTGCTGTAGGTTTCGTCTGTTGCCATGGCTGTGTAGTTTTGTGCCGTCCATCATGGCCATTGGAACACAGCTCTACCTGCTGCTGTGGAAAAACTTCACATACCGCAGGAGAAGCAAGGTGTCGTATCTCTAATCCAGCCGCAACACACTCTGTCAAACACTGTGCAGTCTGTCTACAGTGAGGGATGTAGTAAAACATGATGAAGTTTTCATCTTTCTTTTACAGGTGCAACTGATTATTGAACTCCTGTGGCCTCTCTTCCTCTTCCTCATCCTCATCGCTGTCCGGCAATCACATCCACCATATAAACAGAGCCCATGTAAGTGGTGCCCTGTGAGCGTGAGCGTTGCTCTCCCCATTTGGCAGGTGGCAGGAAAGCAAAGCTGATTAGCTACAGTGAAAATCAGGACATTGTTGAGCCCTTGTGACATTGTTTATGCTAAATCATGACCTTTTTGATGGCTTGCCTGAAGAAATTTCAGTCATAATGTCATGAGGACATTTTTAAGTGAAATGTTGCACATTTCCATAATAAGGCTAAGCTATTCAAGATGATGTTTGTGTTTTTTTCCTTACTAAAATCATCATATACTATACACTAACTGAAATAAACCTGGCTTATTTGGTAAACTTGCTTTATGAAACAGCCCCCAGTTTGGAAGTCATGGGTTGATTTCATTGGTTTATTATACACACGCCACCAACAACATTCCAACGATCCAATCAATTCCTAGTCGACAAAAACAAGTCTCACCCTTTTTTGTAAGTTGAGAAACCATTTAGCTCAGTTGTTACAATAGTGACAGAAACATGTTCACAATTAGGACTTTAAAGGTGCATTAAGTAGTTTTTGTCTGGATGATACAACAGTGTTTGTGCACTTTATACTGACACCTATTGGTGTGGATGCAGCATCACACAAAAACTAAAGGTTTTTAATACTGATACCATTGTAGAAACACTATTCACATGCATATCTTTTAACCATTTTTATTAATTTGTTCCGCAAATTAAAGTATTTAATAGGATCTTCTCATCTAAGTGTAGACATGTAGGGGGCCATTCACAAAGAACACATTTTTGCTTTCCACTGTGCTGCTTTTCTATTGTTTGACTTTGCAGAATTTGCTAGAAGGATGTCTTTGACTGTCATCTTGTGCATGACACAGGGTTCTAATAATGCAACACTATAAATGTGTCTTTTTTTTATTCCATTGCCATGCATCTCACATTTTTAAACGCAAAATATGATCTGTGTCAATAGCCACTAAGTGTACATCATTAAAAATAAATAAATAAAAAATGAAAAGATTTGAACCTGCTAGCTGTCAGTGTCCCACTGGCAATACTTAAGCAACAAATGTTGCTGATCTTGTTTTTTTTTTTTTTTTAAATTTCAGGTCATTTTCCCAACAAGGCCCTTCCTTCAGCAGGCACTCTGGCATGGGTTCAGGGCATCATCTGCAATGTCAACAATCCCTGTTTTCATCACCCCACAGCAGGAGAAACACCCGGGCGAGTGAGCAACTTTGAAAACTCCATGTAAGATGCCATTCTGTGTTTCAGACAATGTATCATGACTTTTCTTTTCTTTGGCCTTGGCCATTGATGGAGGTTTATTCTCTCATTCTCAGACTATCTCGACTTTTAGTCGACATCAGAACTGTCCTGACAATCAGTGGTAACCGGACAGTTCTCTCCAGCCTACAGGACCTGTCACAGGCAATCCAGAGACTCGGGGAAAGACCAGAAGCTTGGCCAAGTATGAGAAGTAGTTAAGTTTTTAAGATGAAACATTTTAATATAAGCCTACTGCACTTTGAAAAGAATGTAACATTTCTATGTTTTTTGACGCACTTGAAGATCTACCAGTAAGAGAGTATCTCAGAGCCAATGAAAGCTTCTCCTCCTTCCTGCGGACAAACACCAGCATCCCCTCGGCATCTGTTGATCAATTACTGAGGGCACGATTGAACCTTCAAGTGGTGAGAAAGAAACTTTTCCACTTCATGAACTGCATATGATCCTCCTCTGTAAACCTAGATTCTGAACTGACGTAATGACCTAAATGTAGCTTGACAGTGCAAGCATTTTTGCTTTTAAATTCAAATATGCAAATATGTACAGTGACATTTTGAGTTATTTTTGAGCTATTATTAATACCTAAATAACAAAACCTTTAAATAGCAGCTCGCATTTACCACCACAATGCTTCCCCTACCAAACTGCATTATCAGTTAGAGCTAACTATTGAATTTGATTACCTAAGCTAGATTATTTCGATAGTTCTTTCAATATAAATAATTTGGTTTTAAGATTGGCATGAAATGAAACGGCGTGTTATTGATTAATTATTTTGTTGTTATGTTTCATTTAAAAAAAACTTATTTTAAAATTCAAAAAACTTATTTAGTCTGCTTAAACCCACCCCTGCAAGCTTGCATTCATTTGCTGCTGTTTTTGAGTGTAACGCCCACATCCCAAAGTTCAATCAACAAAAGGTGGAACCGAGTGTCCTGCCCTACATCTGTTACACTTATCATATATGTCACAAAAGATCTGCTGCTACTTCTGTTTCAACACGACTCGTAATTGTGCCTCTTTTGTTCTCAAGGTTGCATTAGCAGGTGGAGGAATACGTCTATCTGACATCGTCTGTAATGCTTCTCTCTTGGGTCGTTACCTCATTGTTGATGAAAGAGATTCTTTCCCCGAACTGCAAAGGGTGCTGTGTGCTGTGCCTTCAAATATTATGCAGAAGGCCGAGCAGATCTTCCTCTCACAGCTGGACTTCAGCAAGATCCTCACGGTTAGTGAGTTTATGATCCAGCCGTCCATATTTATTCTGCGTAGTGAAGGGAGAAACAAAGCTTTTCAAAACAAATCAAATCCAATTGAACCAATTGCTTTGCATAGTTATTCTCTATTACGAAGTGCTGGAAACACTACAGGCTGGTGGAGCCTGCTGGTCAAGGTGCTGTAAATGCAACAAGAGCACATGTAATGATGTACTGAGATCAGCTAAAACTATTTAAATCGTGACAACTCTCAAAATAGTTTTAGCATGTTAATGGATATCGCAATGTTAATGTGTTTGGTCTTGGTGGACTAGATTTGCTGCAAAGCAAATATGCATTTGCTATTGCCAATAGATACACAAACACACCTGTGTGCATGTAAGATATGTTGCTGCTGCATGAACAGGCACACATAAATCCCATAGCAGATCTAGACAGGTGGTGCTGGAGGAGGTGGGGGGTTTCTTGCATGCTGCAGGACCCGCTTACCGCAAACACTGAACCAGACTATTTAAATGTTGAGCAAACAATCTCATCGGCTACAGAATCAATAGACACCAGTCAGGTTGCGTTGTGTAGTTAATGATGTGATTGCTAACAGACTGAATGTAAAGACTGAATGTGACTGAACTAAATATATTTCGAAACTGTATTATGCTGAAATTGCATGACTTGTCGAGTTTGCTAGTTGTTCCAAACCACTTATTTCAAACGAAAGATTCAAAGGTTTTGCAATTTAATGAAGCATGTCCTTATTTAAATATACCATAGCCTTTTTTACGTCTTAGAAATTATGCTGCTTGCTTATGCTAGTCAGAAGTTGGTGGTGTTAGGAGAAGGGACATTCTCATTCTAGAAAGAGTTTGATTGGACAAATTGTGTCAGTTTGAGTCATCAGTATTTCTGGGCCATTTATCTGGAAGAGAATGATTGAAATTGTAATTGTAAATTGCTAAAAGTTATTTCAGATTTTATACTCAAATTGTGTTTTTCATGTGAATTCCATTCAGAGAGACAGACTGCAGGCAAATGCGGCTGATCTCCGGCTCATCAGTCGGGTTGTTTCCTCTGTATCTCGGGATCTAGCATCAGTTATGGATGACGTAAGTAGTTTTGAGATCTATTAATGCCAGGTCCCACAATTACAATGAAACTGCATAGTGTACATGATGCATAAATAATACATTTTAATACACTTAATGATGCAGATATTTTAGAGGTCCATTTTCACATCACTGCAATGAATCTGTTTCTTTCTTCTCCCTCAGATCTCTTCTCTGTCCAGTTTCTCAGAGCTGAACGCAGAGATGAGACTACTGACACCTGAAAACCGCTCAGCACTGCCACGCGAGAGCTTTCGTGCCTTCACCAGAATCATGTGCGGACACCCAGAGGCTGGGGGAGAGAGAATTCCCTCATTCAACTGGTATGAAGATCAGGACATCAAATCTTTTCTGGGCAGAAATGCATCAGAGGAGACAGACCTTGAAAAGGACAACAGCACCAGTAAGACGTGTTTGATTTGTTTGTAGCGGTGTAGCAATTACAGGATCAATTACAAATCCTGCCAATGCATATGCATCAATCTGCATGGATTTTTGAATTGTGAATCATTTGTTTCATTGAAGAATCTTTTTTAAAATGATGAAAATTGAATGAATCACAATTCAGTGAAGTAACATTCTATATTTTAAAGTACATAAACATTAATTTAGTTACATGCACAAATTAATGGAGACTCGTTTGCACCCTCACAGATACATGCTGCACTCTTTACCTCCTTTCACTGGATACTGACTGTGGGAAAACTAAATGTATCAGATAATACTGAAATATTTTGATTAGTTTACTGGAACCTGGAAATAATAGGGAATTTATAACTGTTATTTCCAGACTAAGAAAAGTCATGGAAATAAATCAACTTGAATATGGAAAACATTCATAGGTCTGCTCAGCTCTAAATATATTACTGGCACATTGCAATCTAAGTTATATGCCAATGGCCTGTATGTACACGTATTTAGTGTCTTTACTTTCAAGTTGTTTGCAATAAATAAGCTTAAGTAGTTTGTCGTTATTTTTTTCTTGCCTAAGACACTTTAGGAGAAGCATTTATAGAATTGAAAAAAAAAAAAAATCGCAAAATAATGAATGGAACAATTAGTCCTGAATTAAATCAAAAACTCAAATCAAATTAAATCAAAAACAAGGATAAAAGCATATTCCTGTTTACATTATAGTTTAGGCATTAGGGAAACTCTACATCCTATGGATAAAAATAACAACAACTTTTTTATTTTGACATTGAAACCTTAGCAAGCTATGTAGTGTAACAAATCCTTCCCATTTTTTAACTTTTAGCTCCATTCTGTGAAAACCTGATTCGAAGTCTGGAATCGAACCCTCTCTCACGGATTGTGTGGCGAAGCATCAAACCACTGTTCATTGGAAAGCTGCTCTACACACCAGACACGCCAGTCACCCGTATGGTCATGTCAGAGGTACTGCCCCCTTCCGCTCAGACCCTCATCTTTATGCAATATCCATTGTCCAAAAATAGGATATCTTTGGTACTTTCCTGAAATTCTTGTTCCTTTAGGTAAACAAAACTTTTCAGGACTTCCAGATTCTAAATGACATGCGGGATGCATGGCAGGAAGTGGGTCCCAGAATCAAAACCTTCATGGAGAGCAGTTTAGAAATTCGGCTTCTGCAGGATCTTCTGAGAAGGCCTGAGGTGGCGGTAGTTGTGAATCTAAATCTTGAGAACACTTCTTGGACAGCATCTCGCATTTCCCGGTTCCTCTCAACGCCTGACCCAGATACACCTCATAGAGATGGCGCTCCACCCACCTGGTTGGATCTGTACCAGGATTTAAACAACACCTTCAACACTCTCTCAGAACTCACTAAGGTACTTGCAATCTGCAGCTCATGTTACGACCAGCTTAAGTAGTAAACCTGATTGGTTTCACTTGTTATCTGTACACTTGGAAGGGACATGTTGTATATCCTAAAGCACTGGTATGGCCTAATTTGCATACTACACACTAAGCCTGTGCAATTAATCGAATTCAATTATCATGCGCATCTAGTCAGTAAAGCCAGTTTCGTGATTAGTAGTAAATCACCATCACCTGCTTTCAGATGGAGCGGCATTTACTACACAGAGCCGTAGTTCACTGGCAAGCTATGCAATATCGCATTCATTATCGAAGGCAATTCATCTGCGATTATGAATGCGATATTGCATAGCTTGTCAGTGAACTATGGCTCTGTGTAGTAAATGCCGCTCCATCTGAAGGCAGGTGATGGCGATTTACTACTAATCACGAAACTGGCTTTACTGACTAGATGCGCATGATAATCGAATTCGATTGATTGCACAGCCCTACTACACACATAAAGTACATGCTTCATACTTTTAAGTATGTAAAAAGAATACTTTGTTTACTCAAAATGAAACATTAGATATTAAGGTTGAAAGTTGAAATCCATTAAAATATAAATATTAAAAGAAACCCAAAATTAGAAATTAGAACTAACTGAAGTATGTTCAAGTATAAAACTAAAATTGCAAACTGAAAACTGAAGTATCTACAAAACACATAACAAAAACAAAAACTGAAAATATAAAAATAAATGCTAATTCTAAATATTAATAAATACTATAATAATATGTAAAACAAAAAACACAGTTACATCTTTATACCACAGTAACGAATACCATTTTGCTTTGTATGTAAGTTTTAATATATTGCTAAATTCATCGTCCTTATTAATTATTATTATAATTAATGGATGATTATTACATTGAAGTATTTTTCATATACACAGATACATTAGCTACACACATACATTTGTCTACATAAAAGTAGACAAAACGAATATATATAAGAAGTGAAAAGAAAAGAACAGAAAGAATAATGAAACAAACATAGTATCTTTTTGTTTATTTATTCAATTCATTCAAAAAGTGCAATATTAACATAAAACAATACAAAAGGGTGAATAGTAATGAAAGTTTATGAGGAAGAGACAACTTTAAGGTCCATTTAAAACTCATGATTCAATAAAATCCACCACAAATAGTTGCCTGTGCTATTCATGCTATTTGCGTTCAAGTTTTGCATTTATTATTGGCATACAACGAATTACAAGTTACATTTAGTATAGCTAGATAGTGAATTAATTACGGTATTTACATAGTGCTGCCTTCACCCTCATAAATGATCCAGTAATAACTAACCAGGTGTTTTTCCACTTTGAAAAAGAACAATATAGACAACCTGCATTACCAAAAATATGTAACAGCACATAGACATTAGGTTGAAAACTATATTATTAGCCGAAATATAAGTGTGATGAATGAATGAATGATGCATTTATATAGTGCTGTATTGTGTATTGCTGTACACCCAAAGCACTTTACAATCATGTGGGGGGTCTCTCCTCAACCACCACCAGTGCGCAGCATCCACAAACGGCGCCAGTGCGCTCACCACACACCAGCTACAGGTGGAGAGGAGAGAGAGATGGATAAAGATTTGTATTTTTAAAAGGGCGGTTGACTGTTTTTTTTTTTTTTTCTAGGCTTGATTGTGTTTATGGGGTGCAGTCTAACATGTGTTATTGCTTCGTTTTTAAAAAAAATATTTACCTTTATTCCATCCCACTCTGTCCCTTCTCCTATAAACGCGCTGATCATTTCCTGCTTTTATGAAGCCCCTCCCTCAGAAATACGCAATGGGCTCATATTGGTTAGCTGGTGCAGTGTGTTGTGATTGGCTAAACCGCCTCTAGTCCGCGTCTAAACGTCCCGCCCTTCACCTCAGCAGCATGTGCTGCAGTTGTATTGTAAACAAGGGCGTCGTCTATATTGCTTATCAATTTGAGCCCGTTTGAGACGCAGAGGATATTAGTGAAGAGCAACCGCATGCGTGTCCATGTATATGAAAATTTGAAAAATTTGAAAAACTATGTGAAAATAAGTGCATAAATGGAACAGTTCATTGTTGGAGCTGAGCTGATGATTTATATGAGAGAGAGATGCAGAACAGGGGTGTGCGAGGAACAGTATTAAGAACGGCTGTTTAAGAACATTGATTTTGAAACTTGTGAATCCATTAGAATCGTTAGAAGACAGAATCGTGATTCATATATGAATAGATCTTTACGTGCATCCCTAGTTTTCTCTTCCTCTTCTCTAAAGCAGCACAACATGGCCTCGCCCCCTTTGCTGTGTGTTCCCGGGGGCGGGGTTTATCTGGGTTCTTGGCGTAACGGACCTGGGAAGTAGTTCGTTGTAGTCCCTACGAGCCATTTTTGTAGGCATTAAACTGCCAGAATTTTAAAAGACGATATCTCCGTTTGCATTGAACTTTCAGTGGCGCAACTTTGCAGATATTGTTTATGCTCAAACAGCAACATTACACGCTAACTAACGTTAAAAAAGTGAAATCGCAATCAACCACCACTTTAATAGATCTAAGATGCTTTAGAGCCAGGCCAGTTATTGTCATATATTGTCAACAACTTTTGTATTGACTGTTGCTCATCTATACCCTCTATTGTTCCAGTGCTTCTCTTCGAATAAAATGGAGGGTCTGGCCACGGAGGGTGAGATGGTCGAACGAGCCCTGGAGCTGCTGGAAGATCGTCAGTTTTGGGCTGGAATTGTCTTCCTCCTTCCAGAGCCTTCATCATCCTCTCTGCCTCCCCATGTCAAGTACAAGATCCGCATGGACATAGATGATGTAACCCGCACAAACAAGATCAAAGACAAGTATGCTGAAAAGTCCACACACAAACTTAAGTTTACAGAAGAAAATGATTTATGTAATGCTTCCATGGTCAATTGCTTAATGAAGCTGATATTGTGTTTTATCATGTGACAGATTTTGGGATCCAGGCCCAGCTGCTGAACCGTTCAGTGACCTCCGCTATGTTTGGGGTGGTTTTATTTACGTTCAGGATTTAGTTGAGAGAGCCGTGACACATTTGCTCACCGGTAAAGAGCCAAAAATGGGCATATATGTGCAACAGATGCCCTACCCTTGCTTTGTTGATGACGTGTGAGTTGCACTCTTCTGTTTCACACCACATGATATTATCACACATGTACTTTGTGCTACATCCATTAATAAGTTTAGTTTTTGGTATGTTTATTATTAGCATTAATTTAACATTATATTATTATTAGACTAATGTTAATTGGTATTAATTTATAATAATAATAATTATTATTATTGACTTTTTATAGCATAAAGGCAAGATTGGTCAACAAATTATGAATTAATAATTGATGTTTGTTTAAAAAATCAATTTTAGAACTTACAAAAGATAATGATTAAGATAATACGATGTACATTACAATTTCAATTTTGGGGGGAATAAATTAAAGCTCTTTTTTTTTAGCAAATTTCCATAAATTTATCAAATGTGAAAGTAAAGACATTTATAATGTTATAAAAGATTTCTATTTCAAATACATGCTGTTCTTTTGAACTTTCTATTCAACAAAATATTTAGAAAAATGTATTGTTTCCACAAAAATATAAAGCAGCACAGTGGTTTTTAATATTGATAATAAAAAGTAATATTTCTTGATAATTATATCAGTATATTAGAATGATTTCTGAAGGATCATGTGGCACTGAAAACTGGAGTAATGATACTGAAAATTCAGCTTTACCTTCACAGGAATAAATTACATTTAATTACAATTAACAAATATATTAATACATTTAACAAATATATTTAAAAAACAGATATTTTAAATTGTAGTACCATTTCACAATATTATTGTTTTTACTTTATTTTTGATCAAATAAATGCATCCTATATGAATCCTCGATGAGCATATAAGAGACTTCTTTCAAAAAACGTTACAAAATCTTACAGACTCCAAACTTTCGAACAGTAGTGTATGTATTCAAGGTATACGGAAATGTTATTACTTTTTACTTGATATTGTGTCACAAAATGTAAACTTTTATAAAAATGTTTCCAAACCATATGAAACCAACATTATTACAAAAAAGAACTTGGCCACATCTTTGTCTTGGACACTTGTCTTTATCCTCTTGTCTTAGGTTTATACGCGTCCTGAATCGTTCTCTGCCTCTGTTTATGACACTGGCGTGGATCTATTCAGTGGCTATGATCATAAAGGGTGTTGTCTATGAGAAAGAGGCTCGTCTGAAGGAGACAATGCGTATCATGGGTCTGAGCTCTGGGATGCTGTGGCTCAGCTGGTTCATCAGCAGTTACCTGCCCTTCCTGTTCAGCGCTGGACTGCTTATCGCCGCCCTTAAGGTGAACTCTGAACTCTCCTAAGCCCAAAGTGCTTGTTTTTCTGCTCTCATATGTCAAAAGCTTTATTGAGATAAATATACCCCGTTTGAGGTTTCTGACTCTTTTCTGTCTCCTGCAGTGGGGCGATATCTTACCCTACAGTGACCCGGCTGTTGTTTTCTTCTTCCTGGCTGCATTTGCTACAGCCACCATCATGCTTTGCTTCCTCATCAGCACATTCTTCTCACGAGCTAACCTGGCAGC
Source organism: Onychostoma macrolepis (assembly GCF_012432095.1). Taxonomy (NCBI): domain Eukaryota; kingdom Metazoa; phylum Chordata; class Actinopteri; order Cypriniformes; family Cyprinidae; genus Onychostoma; species Onychostoma macrolepis. The sequence goes on along the minus strand of NC_081165.1, from coordinate 427,670 downwards.
AGCATGTGGAGGACTCATTTACTTCACTCTTTACCTGCCGTATGTGCTGTGTGTGGCCTGGAGGGAATATCTGACCAGCACACACAGGATCTTAGCGGTGAGTGCTTTCATCTGCTTTCCCTTCCGGCATCTTCACGCAACACATATAAGAATATATACAGGAATGTGATTGAGAGCTGCAAAGGGGAAGATTATTAGAAAATAACAACTTACATTTCTGTCTGTTCCTAATAAACCCTGTAATTCAGATGTTTAAAGTAATACCTTATTTCCCTGTAGAGCTTCCTGTCTCCAGTAGCCTTTGGTTTTGGCTGTGAGTATTTCTCTCAGTATGAAGAGCAGGGTGTAGGGATCCAGTGGTTCAACTTGAGATCAAGCCCCATGGAGGGAGACGGCTACAACTTCACCATCTCCATTGTGATGCTGTATGCAGATGCTGTCATCTATGCACTGGCCACTTGGTACATTGAAGCTGTTTTTCCAGGTAAAGCATCTTCCTGTGAGCAAACGCAAAAGCAGACATATGCGATTCTAACTGTGTCTTCCTTTGATATCTTAACTTTTACATTTAGCAGACAATTTTATCCAAAGCGACTTAAATCAGTGCATTCAGGCTATACATTATTTTATTAGTATGTGTGTTCCCTGGGAATTGAACCCACAACCTTTTGCGCAACCTGGTACGTTTGTTTCAGGATATATAGAAAGTTGAAAGGAACATTTTTGTAAGTTTTGTCTGTATGTTCACATACAATGCAGCATCAAAGTACCATGGCATTATTATTTAATACAATCTCAGTAACATGTCGGTACATGTCAAATACAGTTTGTTTTATAAATGATAAATACACTCATTTTTGTTGATTTCATCTGTATGTAAAAATACGACAATAATTGAATGTGTTAACAGGGCAGTATGGGATCCCCAGACCGTGGTATTTTATCTTCCAGCTGAATTACTGGGGTGGGGTACCATTAGAGGTGGGGTTGCCTGTTCCTCCAGCACCTAGAGATGAACCCGATGGTAAGAGTATCAAACTATAAATTACAATGTTGTAAATACAGAAGTTTTCAGTATTTGTGTGATGTGTAGAGCATGTTTTTGATTAAATATGTCTTGCCTATGTTGATTACAGATCGGATTGAAGCTGAACCAACAAACCTAATTCTGGGAGTTTCCATAAGGAACTTAGTGAAGATTTACAAAAAAGGGGCCAAGCTTGCCGTCAATCACCTTAACATAAAATTCTATGAGGGCCAAATAACATCTTTTCTGGGTCATAATGGAGCTGGCAAGACGACCACTATGTGAGAGCTTAATGAATCATTAAAAAAATCTAATATTTAATTTCTTTCAAATCTTTGTCAAACTCTGACTAATTGATTAACTCATCCAATACTTACCTGATGATTTGACTCACAGGTCCATTCTAACAGGACTGTTTCCTCCCACTGCTGGTACGGTTTACGTGAAGGGAATGGACATTCGCACGGATATGGACATGATCCGCAGGACTCTAGGAGTTTGTCCCCAGCACAACGTCCTCTTTGACATGTAGGGCACCAGTCAACAAAATAATGAAAAAGAGATATCGTGATAATTTTACATGTACTGTGGTAATTTTACTTTGAGGTCCACTGGTGTTATTTTTTAAAGGTGATACCTATACTGATTACTTTAATATTAAAGTGTCTGCTCATCAGTAACTGATTTTTTCAATTTTTGTATTTTTTGCTTTTTGCCACAATAATTACTAATTAATCATTATTCAATGGCAATAAAAGCACTGAATGATGATATAATAACCAACATTATTGACATGGTACAACAGTACTTTTTTATAATCGTAATAATTAACATTTGTGTTGCCAAATGAGTCAAACTAATACTTTCTTTACTAACATATTCTGTATTTTTAACATCTATGTCACTGAAGTCTGACGGTGGAGGAGCATGTATGGTTCTACGGTCGAATGAAGGGCATGAGCACGGGGGAAGTGAAGAAGGAGATAAATTCACTTCTGGAGGATGTAGGCTTACAACACAAACGACACGAGCAGACCAGAAACCTTTCAGGTAGATTACCAAATACAGTCAAACCAAAATTTATTCAGACACCTTCAACATTTCTCACATTATCACAGTTTATTTGCTATAGTTTAGAAAATGGTAATAAAATATAACAAGAACTCGAGTTAAACTGTGTCAGAACAAATTCATCTTGATAATGACAGATAACTTTGATAGAAACAAGGTATGTAATGAATTAGGTTGAATAGCTGTCAGCTGTTAAATTTAAGTACACAATTAGATAATACCAATTTAGGTCAACCAATTACTAAGCGATGCTTAATTTTGTTCAGTCTGTGGTGTAAAAAGTTTGCATTAGCAATTAAACAAAAACACTTAAGCAAAACATGGTCAGGTCAAAGTGTTTGAATCATTTTTGGTCCCAAATTTTTATCAATTTTACTGGTAGTCCACTGTATGAAGAATTTTTGGGTATAATATGTCACACTTTACTTTATTTTTCTATCCTCACTTACATAAATGAACTATAGTGTCCTGCACCCACTAGTAAAAGATATAAAAAATTCTATCTGGTCTCTGAATAATTTTTGGTTTGACTGTATATATTTGAAACCCATTCAGGTGTTCAATGTCTTTTATGGTGTTCTCTCAACTGTGACCTCTCTGCTTTATTTGGGAGTTTTTTGTCTTTCTTGTCAGGTGGCATGCAAAGGAAACTGTCTGTTGCAATCGCTTTCATAGGCGGGTCAAAGGTTGTGGTCTTGGATGAGCCCACAGCTGGTGTGGACCCTTACTCCCGTCGTGGGATTTGGGACCTTCTGCTCAAGTACCGTGAAGGTCTTTTAAAGCTTTTCTATTTGAAAAATGACTATACCTACGGGTTTGTCAGCTATCAGACTAAATGCCCTTTGGTTTTCAGGCCGCACCATCATTCTGTCCACACATTACATGGATGAGGCTGATCTCCTCGGTGACCGCATTGCAATCATTTCCCAGGGGAAGCTGTGCTGCTGTGGAACGCCACTTTTCCTCAAAGCACGTCTTGGTACTGGATACTACCTTACGCTGGTCAAGAGAGAGATGCATAGTATGCCCAGCAGCACCAGCACTTGCAAACTGCCTTCAACTGCAGTTACCAAGGTGAGATGAACCACAAGAAGAGAGCAGATAATCCATTTGCTATTAAAGGGATAGTTCACCCAAAAATTAAATTTGATGTTTATCTGCTTACCCCCAGGGCATCCAAGATGTAGATGACTTTGTTTCTTCAGTAGAACACAAACAAAGATTTTTAACTCAAACCGTTGCAGTCTGTCAGTCATTTAATGGCAGTCAATGGACTCCACAGCTTTGAGAGTCAAAAAACATACACAGACAAAACCAAATTAAACACTGCGGCTCGTGACGATACATTGAGATCTAAAGACATGAAACGATCGGTATGTGCAAGAAACTGAACAGTATTTATATATCGTTTTTTACCTCTGATCCACCGCAATGTCCAAATGTCCTGAGTGCGTTCACAACAGCCGGCGCGTGAACTTCTTCTTCTTCTGCTTGCTTTACGGCAGATCTCAGACTTGTGCATTACCACCACCTATCTCTCAAATGGAGCATTGAAACTTCTAACTGGTCAAATGCATGTTTCAGGATTTTAGCTGCCCACTGCCTTTCCACTGCAACCTTTTACAAGGTTACATGTCTAACTCTCTAACCATTAGGCCATGACTGCCTCACTGCGTTTCCCATTATGAGTTATACAGCTTGGTTCATTTTTCTGTTGGGTTAGATTGCGTTCTCACCGTGACTAAACAGCTCCAAAGTTCAGTTTGAATTGGGGTGAGACCACCTTGTTCAGCTAATCTCAGACCGATTGCTTTTGTGCTGATCCAAGTGTGATTGCCGTGTTCACATATGCTTAAATGAACCAAAGGGAGAAAAAACACAAGGTTCCAAAGTAAATGCTCCAAAACAAGCCAGGTGTGAAAACGCCCTGACAGTAGAGCACCGGTTATACACTGCTTTCCTTCATAATATTAAAATAATAAAAAGGTCTCTGTGTTTCAGGACAGTGATTCCTCAGTAAGTGATGACACAGGACTGGGCAGTGAAGAGAATGGATTTGGTAGGTCCAGCTTTGGCTTACAAGGGTTGTTTGCATCACATTTAACATCCATTGTCCTCATTTGTAAGTCGCTTTGGATAAAAACGTCTGCTAAATGACTAAATGTAAATGTAATGCTGTTTAAATCCAGGGGCCGGTTGCATAAACTGTTTAGACTAGTCTTAAAAAATTAGTCACCTAATTTTTTTTCTTCAAGACTGGTCATAACTTTTTAAATTCAGTTTTTAAAAAGGTAGATTGGTCTTGTTTGTATTGGAAAAGTAAGACTGATTACCCCTTGACAACTGCTAGTTGGTCAAACTAGTTCTTAAGACACAGTCTTAACATGGTGGCTAAGTTTATGCAACTGAAGCCAGGCCTCTGTATTTTCTAAGACAGGGCTGGGCAACTCTGGCCTTCAGGATCCTGCAGAGTTTAGCTCCAACTGTAATCAAACTCTTCTGCCTGTAGCTTTCTAGTAATCCTGAAAATTTCTATTAGCTTCTTCAGGTGTTTTTGAATAGGGTTGGCATTAAACTCTGCAGGGAAGTGGATCTCTAGCACCTTAGTTGCCCATCCCTGATCTGTGGGCTCTGATACCTTCCTGTTTTAGATGTTGCCGCCCTTATGGCTCTTGCACAGCAGTACATCCCTGATGCTCAGCTGGTGGAGGACATCGGCAGAGAAGCGGTCATCAACTTGCCCCATGCTGCCTCAGAGGACGGCAGTCTCGCCCTCTTCTTGAACGAACTGGACAAACGGCAGGGCGAATTTGGTGTGGTCAGTTATGGATTATCAGACACCACGTTAGAAGAGGTGAGACAGTTCTGAAACATGAGCCACTGATTCATTCTTACTGTAAAAGGATTTACCCCTCACTGAAGTTCAAGGTTGTGGTGTACAGGTCTGTCGATGACCAGTCATTTTCCCTTTCTGGTGCCAAGAGAGGAAATCCCTCTTAAGCCTTTATGAGTTCGAACATTAGCTAATAATAAACCGGTACTAAGTAGAGAATGTTTATCCTCGTGGCTGCTGTTGTAACATTATACGTCTTCTCGCCATGTGGAGGCAGAAGGGGCTTTTCCAGACTGTAATATTTAGCTTTGCTTGTATATTTTAGATCTTTTTGCGTGTGGCAGAGGAGACGGGTGTAGATGCAAACCCTGAGGAGCCAGCAGCATCTCCAGTCCACCAGGGGGCGCCGTCTGAGGACAGAGACACAGGTGACTGAATACAATCCATACCCACTGAGCCAATGAGATTAAATCTCTGCCCAGTTGCAAAAAAAAAGCTTTGTGATCTATGTTTTTTTATTTCAAGAGTAGTCACAGCCTTTTAATGTCTTTTACAAAAAATAAATAAAAGTAGACTGGTCTAATTTGAATCCAAAAAGTAAAACATATTACGACCTAACTAATTGCTATTTGGTCAGTATATTTCTTAAGACAGTTTTGACATAGTTTTAACACAGTGGCTATGTTTCATGCAGCTGACCCCTGCATCCCAAGACAACGATATGCAATACTAGCATATGTTGTGTAGGTGTATGTTCAATAAAAGAAGATGAAATGGGTTAAATCGTGTTTAGAAAGGATGGTATGCAAGTTGGGACGCACCAAATGGTCATTTCAATTGATGTCATAAAGGGCGAAAAAAGAACCAAAGTGTGAGGCTTGGTTTTGTCAGGAATTTAAAATATGATTTTTTGTTTTGCTCTTCTCTCTGCTTCGCTGGCAGGACGAAAACAGCCAATCAGGAGAGGTACAAAATGAAACGAAACAGACTGTAGTTATTGTTGACAGCAGTAACGCAGTTCAGAACAGCTGTAATGAAATGTCATTAACTAGAAGGTCTTTCTCTGGCACACAGAGGCCCAGGAGACAGAACCGCTGAGTGGGGATGATCAGGTTGGCAGTGCTCCTCTAACAGGCTGCTTCCTCACATGTCAGCAGCTTCGAGCACTTTTCACCAAAAGACTGAAGTATGCCCTTCGCAGTCGCAGAGGCATTTTTGCTCAGGTACACAGTACTGATAGACCAGTTACTGCAATCTTTTTGAAATTATTGCCTAATAATTGTGCACGCTTGACTGATTATGTCAGTTCCAAAATCTACCAACAGCCTTGTCAATGGATAATAATGTTTTTTGTTTGTGTGTGTGTGTCTTATTGCATTATCCAGATACAAGTTCTTGGTATTATAGTGCATAATTCATTAGTACAGGTTATTACAAATGGAAAAAAAAAAAATTTGCTGTAGTAAATTCTTAGTAATTTGGTACTTAGAAATAATAGGTAAGGTAATTTGGCAGGTCCACATAGTAATATGTAGCATATTGTTCCTTGTCTTCCCATGAGGTTTTTGAGGCCACTTGTAGGGCTTTCATACATATCGATGGCTATTGAATATTTAATTACCTTTGCTGTCATCTAAGGCTCACTTAATGTTTAACTTTAAGAAGTCTTAAATGTAAACAAATGTTAGAAAATGTTATTCCTAAATTCCAAAATTATGGCATTTATAAGGTGGCCGAGAGAGCTCAACGCGCTGCAAATTAAGAAAACAACTTCATCAATTTGACAACACACGCTGCAAATGCTCACAACCAGGGGCATAGATCATGCAGTGGACGTGCCCCCCACACACACTTTTAATATCACATAAATTCGTCCCCCGCACTTTTTTGGGCAAGTGTGTTCGCATAGAGGTTTTCAAGAGCCAGTGTGAATAAATATAGATTTAAATTCAAAGAGACAGGACAGTCTGTGCAAGACCTGATGTTTTATTCGGACCCAGAATAAGGTGAGATGAACACCACAGAGCGCTAAACACTCCGTGCAGTGTATATTTCATTCATACTCGAACGCGCAGAAAGCCCTACCAGGAAATCCCTAATATGGACAAATGTGTCCAGCTATCACTGTATGAAAACAGTTGTTTTTACAGAAAAACAGAAACATGAAGATATTAAACATACAGAACGATTGCGACAATATATGGTTTATTTGTGTTTTTCAAGTCATCTCTGGGTAATAAATAAAGTATATGAACAATGCAGTGCTAATTGACATAGCATTCATTACAGTATAGAAACTATTCTGCTTTATTATGTGATAAAAAAAAGGTGTTTGTAGTATATAAACAAATCATTATTATTGGTTATTGTCCAGCAGTGTATCTGATTAAGCCAATTAAAAGCTAGAAATAAGAGAAAAATTGACTACACTACCAGTCAAAAGTTTTTGAACAATAAAATGTTTAATGTTTTTTAAAGAAGTCGCTTCTGCTCAGCGAGCCTGCATTTATTTGATCCAAAGTAGGCCTACAACAAAACAGTAAAATTGTGAAATATTTTCACTATTTAAAATAACTGTTTTCTATTTCTATTTTATAATTTTAAAATGTAATTTATTGTGATTTCAAAGCTACATTTTTAGCATCATTACTCCAGTCACACGATCCTTCATAAATCATTCTAATATTCTAATTTGCTGGTCAAAATTTTTTTATTATTATTGATGTTGAAAACAGCTGAGTAGAATTTTTTCAGGTTTCTTTGATGAATAGAAAGTTCAGAAGAACAGCATTCATCTGAAATAGAAATCTTTTGTAACATTATAAATGTCTTTATCATTACTTTTGATCAGTTTAAACCATCCTTGCTGAATAAAAGTATTAATTTGTATAATTTCTTTTCCAAAAAAAATAAATTAATAAAATAAAATAATTTATATATATATATATATATATATATATATATATATATAATATCTCACTTCTGAAATGATGGCTACGCCCCTCCTCACAACACAATCAAACAAAGAAACGTGCTGCAAATAAAATTCTGTGTTGTGAGCAATTTGCAGCGCGTTTCTTTATTTGTTTGTGTTGTGAGCATTTGCACAAACTGTCTAACTGATGAAGACGTTTTCTTGATTTGCTGGTGCTTTTTCTATTTGCATGTTTTCTGAAGTTGCAGCGCGTTGAGCTCTCTCGGCCACCGTACATTTAAGACAGTGTATTTGATTTTTTTTTTTAAATCATTTATTTATTACTTTTATTCAGCAAGTAAATTGCTCAGAATTGACAGTAAAGACATTCCGAATGTTATGAAAGATTTTAAACTAATGCTGGACTGGAGTAATGTCTGCTCACCGGAAGAAATTACATTTTAAAATTCAGTTTTTTTAATTGTAATAATATGTTACAATATTACTGTTTTTATTGTATTTTTGATCAAATAAATGCAGCTTTAAGATAAGCATACGAGATTTTAATAAATGCAGCTTTAAGCATAAGAGATTTCTTTCAAAAACATTATAAAACAATGGTTGATTTTAATGAAGGCATTGTGTTTTGCAGATCGCTCTTCCCGCGGTTTTTGTCCTTATCGCTCTCCTCTTCAGTCTCATTGTCCCACCCTTTGGGAAATATCCATCCCTGGAGCTCCAGCCATGGATGTACGGAGAACAGTTCACCTTCTTCAGGTACACATTCAGGGATGGTGGAGAAAAATCCTGGTGCCACTTGCAGATCACTTATTTTCTCTTTCCCATAAAGCAATGATGCCCCACAGGATCCAGCCATACAGAACCTCCTGGATGCCCTGCTGAATCCACCTGGGTTTGGGACCAAATGTATGGAGCAGAGCGGGTAGGATCCCTGTCACTGGGAAAACAACAACAACAGCAAATAAACTAGCCTATTTAATCAATGTAACGTGATGCTTAATTGTGTGCTTTTTCAGAGACACTGAGTGTTTAGATGAAGATGAAACAAAGTTTGTCCGGCCCCAGATTCCCTACAGCATGTGGCAGCTCCTTCATAAAGGCAACTGGACTGTAGAGAAGCCATCCCCCGACTGTGAGTGCAGTACTGAGGATAGCCGCAGGATGCTGCCGGACTGCCCGGAGGGAGCAGGGGGTATCCCCCCTCCTCAGGTCTGTCCTCCATCCATGTGTTCATCAATAATATACAATATATTCAGAAGATGTGGGTCTGTAACATTTCGTTTGTTGTTTATTGTTATTTTTATTTATTTATTTATTTATTTTTACATTTATTGGTCTGTACAGGAAAAAACACTTTTGGAAAAAGAACCAAGAGAAAAAGAGAAATAAATGTGTAAAAAATGATCTTGAAAATATAATTTTGCTTGTTAGTGGCCATGGCAAGTTAGGTTAAAAGCACAGATTTAAATGGAATAATTTTTAGCAGTTGTTTATATTATTTGGTGTTTTTGTTTTTGTACTAAAACTACCACATTTTCTTCATGTAGATGAAATCAATGACAGGTGATTTCCTGCAAAATTTGACTGGTCGCAACATTTCTGACTACCTCATCAAAACATATCCCCAGATTCTGAAGAAAAGGTTCCTTTTTCATTTATTTCTTAAAACACTCAATAATAAGCTAAAACCATGAGTTTTGACAGCAGGGATGTGTAATTTGTCTCTCTCTCACACACACAGTTTGAAGACGAAAAAATGGGTAAATGAATTTAGGTGAGCTGATTTGCACCGAAAATCTAAACATTCAATATTTAATTTCAGTTAGATTCGATGTTCATATAATTTCTGCTTACCCGTCGCAGATATGGAGGTTTCTCTCTTGGAGCTAAAAGCTCTCAAGCTGTGGACGAGCCACATTACCTGGAGGAGTCTGTTTTGGCTATCAGAAGACGCTACAACATTGCAGAGGTATGCCACATACGTTTTTGCCTGGTTAATGTATTGATATATTATATTTTTGACTCTCTGTGTCTGTATTTGTTTTGGTATCATGGTTTTATACTAAGCCCTTAAATCAAACTTGAATTTTAATTCTTCATATTCTGTGCCGTGGTTAGTTCACAACAATGACAGAAATGCATTTTTCTATTTTTCATTTTTCTAAGGGGTGATATTTGCCACTTTAAATTGATATCCAGGGGGCATTTTTACTTTTATAAGGGCAATTTTTATAACCTTATTAGATTTATGCATCATTATGTCAAATTCTTACATTTATTCAATAAATTCAGTTAGAATAAGAAGACACTATAGGACTGTTACCAATCAAATAAAATCAAACAAAAGCAATATTTGCACTGCAGAGGTGACACAGAAGCTGCATCTGAAGTGGCAATTAGTATTTATTATTTATATTACATACTTATTATTTAGTATGTATTTGCACAGACTGTCTAATCATGCAACTCAAAGGTGGAATGAATGTATTTACACTGCAATTAAAAATGCATAAATAATGGTATGAATTTTTTTTATTTAATATTGAAATATAAAGTTGTTGTTTTGTTTTTTTTAGATGTGTGTGCTGCTCAAATACACAACGGTTCTGTAACTTTGTTTGCAACTATTTCCATAGGCAAATAGTGCAGATGCAGACAATATTGTGTCTAAAATATATTTTTCACAGTTATAGTGTACACTTTCAAGGTGTGTTTTTGTTTGGTTATTGCAAAGTGAGTGACACACTTGATATTGTCAGGTTGCACATCATTAAAAACAACATTATCATAGACAATACATATTGCATACCCCTAGTGGTCACGTTGCATGACTTATTTTTGCACTTTTTTTCTTTTGCAGAATGGCTCTTTAGATCAGCTCCTTCTCAGACTACCAGATGTCCTTACGGGACTCACCAGCCAAAATAACGTGAAGGTGAGTAAGACACATGTGAGTGGCCTCTCTCAAGCTCAACCTTCTCCTGATCTCTTAATTTAGCTGTGATATGTTCTCTCTCTCAGGTCTGGTTTAATAATAAAGGATGGCATGCCATGGCATCATTTGTGAATATCATGAGCAATGGTCTCCTTCGTGCCAACCTGCCACCTGACATGGAAAGGCGTAAATATGGAATAACAGTCTACAATCACCCACTCAACCTCACAAAGGAGCAACTGACAGAGATGGCCCTGTATGTAATCACTGTTTGCTGAGAGGTCTGGGGGAGAAATTCACTAAAGCCGGCTTTTAACTATCTCCAACAAACTACAGTCCAGAACTCATTTGTTTCCAATGGAAAATAGTTTTGGAGCTGTATAGAATTCTGATCGTATGCATATGCAAAGTTTCACTAGGGGGCAAAATGCGAGAATTGTATGTGAGTATTAGAGATAGTGAAAATTTGGATGAAGAATATATTTCCACTCTTTTAGCCTGACTTGCATGCACTGTCTACACCAATTTAACATCTGACTGATTAAAGAAACTATTTAAATGAGGTAAAGGTACAAACACAGTAAAAAATTGGAAATAATGTGAATGAATTGAACTGTTTAGCGAATTTGTCAATGCTTTTCTTTCTCTCTGGTCTTTGCAGGATAACCACCTCAGTGGACGTTCTGGTGTCCATTTGTGTTATTTTCGCCATGTCATTTGTTCCTGCCAGCTTTGTCCTGTTCCTTATTGAGGAACGGGTCAGTAAATCAAAACACCTCCAGTTTGTCAGTGGAGTGAAGCCCATCCTCTACTGGACCACCAACTACGTATGGGACATGGTCAGTCAGTTCATGATGTGGCTGTGAAATATCTTAAAATGGTTATTAAAACTGATTTAATGTTTCTTGTTGTGTTGCAGTTGAACTATACGGTACCAGCCACTATGGTGGTCTTGATCTTCATCAGCTTCCAGCAAGAGTCATATGTATCTGAGAAGAATCTGCCTGCACTGGTGCTCCTACTCTTGCTGTATGGGTGAGAAATGATCAAATCACTGGAGATTTACTGGTTTAGTTAATGACTCTTCAACACATTAGTGCATTTACTAACCTTGCTGACAAAAATATCAGCAACCTTCCTTGGTCAACCATGCTGATCCACCTTTCTATTGCAGCATAAATCAGTAGTGTGTTGTTTGTTTGTTTCTGTTGCAGTTGGTCTATCACTCCACTCATGTACCCAGCCTCTTTCATCTTCTCCGTCCCTAGCACTGCCTACGTGGTCCTCACCTCCATCAACCTATTTATCGGCATCAACGGCAGCGTCGCCACCTTTGTCCTGGAGCTCTTTATCGATGAGGTGAGGGATGCAGACCACACAGATGCTAACTGCTTACCACGATTAACCCATGTACAGCATGTTCCTGGCTCGACATCATTAGTTTTGAAAAGGAAATTTACAGAATTTACAAAAAGAATGATAATTTACAACTATTTTGCTTCACAAAATATAAAAACAAAAACAGCATTCAATAAAAAAGCTTGAATAAATAACAAAAAAGTAAAATGTCAGCAAAAAATGAAGTCAATATTCTTTATTTTATTTTCATGTTGTACTCAGCATTTGAACGAGGTTAACAGGATCCTGAAGAAGGTCTTTCTGATCTTCCCTCACTTCTGTCTGGGTCGAGGTCTCATTGACATGGCCAAGAACCAAGCCATGGCAGACGCATTTCAGCGCCTGGGTAATTTTACGAAGAGTTCTGTCACTGATAAACAAATAGTTCTGCAATATTCATGAACAACTGTGAGACTTAAATTTGAATGCATCCTGTTTTTGGATGTCAACAGGAACCAAACAGAATCTGGATCCTTTATCCTGGGATTTTGTAGGGAAGAACCTGTTTGCAATGGCGATGGAAGGAATTGTGTTTTTCATCTTCACTGTTCTCCTGCAGTACAAATTCTTTGTTAATTTTAGGTACGTTTGTATGTTTGAACATTGTGATATTGAATACATTACCATTGGTGCTTTCAAACGATTAATCGCGATTAACTGCATCCAAAATAAAAGTTTTTGTTTACATAATATGTGTGTGTACTGTGTATATTTACTATGTATATATAAATACACACACATACAGTATATGTATTGAAAATATTTACATGTATCTACATGTATATATTTATATAATTTATATTGTATATAAAATATTTAGTATATAAACATAAAATTTTTCTGAAATATACACATGCATGTGTGTGTATTTATATATACACATAATAAATATACACAGTACAAACACATATATTACGTAAACAAAAACTTTTATTTTGGATGCGATTAATCGTTTGACAGCACTAATTAACATACATACAGCTGTGTAGTTGTTCCTAATAAATAAATATTTTCCCTTCAGCCGATGGTCTGGCTTTGTGCTGCCCCCCCTGGGCACGGAGGATGAGGATGTGGCGAGAGAGCGAGATCGTGTGAAGAGCGGTAGAGCTGTGGGAGACGTTCTCATCCTCAAAGACCTTAGCAAGGTACAGAAGCACACCAAATACCACACAAACAGCTGTAAAACATATTATGTAATCTACTCAAGGGTAAAAATGGACGTTTTGTGTCTGTAGGTATACCAGGCAGGCAGGAAGCCAGCAGTGAATCGGCTTTGCTTGGGCATTCCTCGGGGAGAGGTAACTAGAGTTGCATATCACAGAACTCTCTTGGAAATGTATACTAGTGCTTAGTTTTTTTATGTGCTGCAAGTGTTTCTTTTCTCATTGCAGTGTTTTGGGCTTCTTGGTGTTAACGGGGCTGGGAAGACCTCAACCTTCCGCATGTTAACAGGAGACACTCGCATCACTTACGGAGAAGCATTTCTTAGCAACCACAGGTTAGACCCTAGTCATGCGAAAACATGGGATGAACATTATAGCAAAATTTTCACAATTATTACTATTACTACATCCTGGCAACTAATCACAACATCCTAACATTACCAAGCATTTGTTTTATTCAGCGTTATTACAGAAATGGAGAAAGTTCATCAGCTGATGGGCTACTGTCCTCAGTTTGATGCCATCAGTGACCTGCTGACGGGACGAGAGCACCTAGAGTTCTACGCTCGCCTCAGAGGAGTGCCAGAGGCTCATGTTGCAAAAGTACAGGATGCTTCAAAAATATTATCATGATTTATTATTACTATTATATTAAAATGCAGCCTGAGCACATTATGCTAAATATCAAGCATGTTTCATACTAAATTCCTAGCTTGTTTCAAATAGACCCTCAGGGCTTAAAGGAATCGTTAAACCAAAAATGAAAATTTGAAAAAGTTTACTCATCCTCAAGATAGACGTATATAAGTTTGTTTCATCATCAGAACAGATTTGGAGAAATGTAGCGTTATATCACTTGCTCACCGATGGATCCTCTGCAGTGAATGGGAGTCTAAACAGCTGATAAAAACATAACAATAATCCACAAGTAGTCCACACCTCTCCAGTCCATTAATTGACCCTTCACCTGACGGAGATCTGACCAATCATAATGCTGAATCTGCCGTTTTGTCCGACAAACAAGCCAGGCAGGAGAGTAGATTAAAGTCGACTTGGCATATTTTCCGTGACTGAAACAAGATACCTTCTGATGTTCATTCCTGTTTATTTTGTGCTATAACTAGTAAAGATGAAGATATGATTAGTTCACATGCCGCTTGTACAGAGGCACTACAGCAATCTGTCACATCGCGTTAAATACTTCTTCTTAAATACCTTATCAGCTGTTTGGACTCGTTCTGACGGCACCCATTCACTGCAGAGGATCCATTGGTGAGTAATTGATGTAATGTTACATTTCTCCAGATCTGTTCTGATGAAGAAACAAACTCTTCTAAATCTCTTCTTGGGTGGACACCTCATCTCTTTTTCTGGTAATTATATATGTATATATAGTTAAAATCCATGACTGGCTCCACATCATTTGGTAAGTAGGGGTGTGAAACTCATTCGAAAGGCCATAGATATTGCATTATGTTCAAGCACAAATTTCTGGCCCAGACGCAGGCAACGTGAGGTGTCACCATAGTCAACATTTGTCTTCGCTAGTTCTTTGATATTGATCTGGTGTTTGGCCCATAAAGACTGTAGTTACTTTCAGTCATTTTTTTAATGCCTGTCCTGTAGGTGGCACAGTGGGGAGTGCAAAAGCTTGGTCTGAGTCAGTACGCTGAGCAAGAGGCTGGGGGTTACAGCGGAGGAAACAAGCGCAAACTCTCCACCGCCATTTCCCTCACTGGAGCTGCACCTGTCATCTTCCTGGTATGTTTTCACTGTCACACTTGCGAGGTAGTTTTACTAAATATTACTGACTTGGAGCTCTATTATGTGGCTGTAAACTGTATTTTTCCACTCTGATCTATGATTTTCAGGATGAGCCAACAACTGGGATGGACCCAAAGGCCAAGCGCTTCCTCTGGAACTGCATCCTAAGTGTGATCAAAGAGGGACGATCTGTCGTTCTCACCTCCCACAGGTAGAGGAAACTTCTAGTTTCATACAGGTAGCCACAATGGATCCTTTAGACTGGGATCTGCCCACTTAGACTGGAAGAGACCATCTGACTGATATGTACAGTGACTGATGCAACATTTTGTAAATGTAAATCTAATGTCTGAATATCTTTATAATTGAGTTAAAATTTTGATAGATACAAGGTATAAAGAAGTTCAGGTCTAGCCACTGTGTGTTCCTGAGTTGCTCTGCCGCTATGGTGGTTCTGCTGTCTTTGCAGTATGGAAGAGTGTGAGGCTCTCTGCACCCGAATGGCCATCATGGTGAACGGCAGGTTCCAGTGTCTGGGTTCAGTTCAGCACCTGAAGAACAGGTAACACTTACTTCATGCTGTTCAATATACACTGTATAGTACATACTGATTTAAAAACAGGATGTGAAGCAGTATGAAACAATAAACATTTCAAACTGTAGAATACCTCATTTTTGTTGTATGACCTCTCTGTATTGCATGTTTAATTTAGCGGGATCATGTCAGAAATAAATGCTTATTTGTAGTCAGATTAAATAAAGTCAGATAAAGAGATTGTGGATTAGTAATGTTAAAAAGAAAAGATAATTGTGGCTGATGTCACTTCCAGTTCAATCGTCATGATGGAGTGCATGCTAACTTTACCAGCAGCCTTGGTTTAAGAGTTACAAGCCAATCGCAAAATTACAAACCTTGATTTGAAGTGAAAATATATATAAAAAAAATGGACAAAAAGTACAAGACTTAGTACTTACCAGCTTTAATGAGGGAGTGTGTGTGTAAACAATATTTTACTTTTCTGGCAAAATATGTAAATATTAAAGTAGGGAAGGGAAACTTACTCCCTAATGGGAGTGGACAGGTGCTAGAGTGTTCTTTTGTCTGTTCTCTAAATTTTGGAGATTTCTTTGCAGAAACATGAGCTTTTCTCCAGGAATTCAGCAGGTCTTTCTTTAAAGGTTTATAAGTTATCATTCAAAATCAGGTCCCATTTGGATAAAATTAATGGCATTTTTTTACTTCTGGTACCCGGCTATTGCACTCTATGGAAATTAAAGAAAGAGATTGCCTTATAGATGTTTTTTCTGAACGCGGAAGTCACGCCTGACTCTTAACCAAAAGGATGCTTTGCATTTCCGTTGTTTCTAGTCAAATTATCTTATATTCCGAGCTGATAATCTAATGTGAAACCTATTCAAATGTTTTAAAAAAGCACATGGCTCCATAGTGCCATCACTTTACAGTGTCGCAATGACCGTCATTTGTCAGTGCCTCACTCCTCAAAGTTTAACGAGTGTGTAGATGACACGAAGCTGCCGACATTAGCTACATTAAAAACAGATTGGCACTATTTGAATGGGTTTCTATGGAGACCAGAACAGAAGAGCATCCAATCTGAAGTTAGAATTCATAATGGCGGCGCTCATTGTTTACTCAGGAAAAAGGTCTGAAGGATGAAAAATTAGGAACAGTGTGCTCGGTTGCATAATGCACATTTAACAGAAAATATAGTGTATTCTGCAAAACTATTATAAGTAGTATGCAAGTACTAATATGTGATACTAAATGTTTTCATTTCCATCCTTTTTGTCTTTTCTTCTAGGTTTGGAGACGGTTACACAGTAATCCTTCGTTTGTCCACCCCATCTACAGAACCATGCCCGGTGGACACCTTCATCCAGAGCTCCTTCCCTGGCATCCAGCTGAAGGAGAGACATCAGAATGTTCTCCAGTACCAGCTGCCATCACAAGCCTGTTCACTCGCTTGTGTCTTTGAGGTTCTGTCAAATAATTATGAGGAGCTGGGGATAGCTGACTACTCGGTTTCACAGACTACACTGGATCAAGTAAGAGAACAGTGCAGCGACTCTATTTCAAAGTCTATATAGGCAACTACCTTCTAAGAAGCACACTATCATGGCATAAACGCATCTGATAAATAGCTCTCCTCAACAGATTTGACTCACTATTGATTTCTGTACAATTATGCTTTAGCACGTTGCTAAGATAACAACACAGTTCTCTAACATACATAAAAACACTAAAATATAAGGAAAAATAATATATTTTAAATTAGTCTGAACTACATTTTATTCATTCTGTTCAGTGTTGGATGAAATATCAATATTCATAATTGACATTTCTATTGCTTTTCCAGAATTTTGCATTTGTTGTTATAGTTAATTATGGGATTACTTTCTCCACAAAGGATATCCACCTTATTTTTAACGTAAGAGCAGACCATTTGTAACTTGAAGGTGCAAATCTTTCAGTGTCATTCGCTTCCAGTTATTTCAGCACACACAAAAAAAGCTTACTTCCACAATTTAGAATAAGGTGGATATTCAACACTGCCTAAAGGTATGGTCACATTTACTTTATTTTAAGGTCCAATTCTCGCTATTAACAAGCAAATAACTGTGACTTTTGCCTCAATAAACTCCTAAATTGCTGCTTATTAATAGTAAAGTAGTAAGGTAGTTCAGCTATTGGGCAGGATTAGGGATGTAGAATATGGTCATGCAGAATATAATAGCCAATATGTTAATAATAGGCATGCTAATAAGCAACTAAGTTAACGAATTTCACGTAAGAAATTTTGCGTGACCAAACCTTCAGGGGCAGATTTACTAACTTTTGCATTGAAATAGTACTGTCAGGATTTACTAAAGACACGCAGTGAAGAATTAGCGCTGAAAAGATGTGGACACAGTTATTTTTGCGTCTGACCTTACTGAATATGCATTTGTAGGAGTTTCCCTTTAAGATGCTAAATTTATGGGAGGAGAGTATTAAAATGAATCACGCAACGCGATTTACTAATGTTTGTGCTCGTCAAATTACTGGTATTTGCGCCATTATTTAACGCCCTAAAAAAGCATGTCTTAATAAACTATTTTGCGCCTGTGTCGTAAGTAGATCACCCGTACCTGATGAGCATCGGCTCTGCTTATTTGCAACTACGCTAATTTGTGCCAGGCTTGGTATATTGCGTTGGTCGACATGTAAATGAGATATTGTGTCTGTGTCCTTTATTTGCACGTTGTCAGTAAATCACCCGCAGAAATTTCCTTGCCCACCGTCGCTGTTTTGGAATTGTACTCTTGTGCTAATTTGCCCTGTTTAGTAAATCTGCCCCTTAGATTCTTGGTACTCTTGTGCTTGTTACTCAAAACTAAGAGTGTTTTCCTCCTACAGGTGTTTGTTAACTTTGCTAAAGAGCAGACAGATGATGAAGAGCTCAAGGAAGTCACGGTAAATGGTGGAGGATCCGTGGCGATTCCAGCCAACAGACCTCAACGGCCCACAGACCTCAAACTCGAGAAATCCAGCAGGTCTTCCACACCACACTCTTCTTCAATGCTCTCTACAGATCAAGCTACTCGCTCAGTGCAAACCCCTGAGTCTGTATTTACTGGTTCAAAGACCAAAAAGAGCAAATCAAACAGTCCGTCAGTCTCAAGACAGCAACAGCAGATCCGGATGGAACCTGTTGGTGAGGCAGCTAATGGATCTAACCCCCATGAGCACCAGACGCCTGGGAAAAAAGACCCATCCACGTTGTTTATTGTCAGTACCAAAACGCAGGAAAGCAAAGTGTAAAAAAGGCAAAGACATTCAGAACTAAACAGTCATGATGTGGATCACCAGTGAGTCATTTTTCCTGAACATTTGGTGCCTTGTTCAACTGTAGTTTAAAAAAATTAAATGTAATTATTTTAAAAGCAATCAATTAATCATTCAGATTGGCTCTCCTGGTAATTCCTCATTGATTGTATGTCTAGACTGAAACTTGAAGATAACGCATGGCATCATGTATGTGTTTTGGCTGGAAATCTTTCCCAGACCTCTTTAATGCATAAATTATGCACATTTTCAGGATGTCAGTTGATGTCACTTCTGTATGGTATTTGCTTTGTGCAACCCAATTTGGATATTATTTTTTTTCTGAATATGTTACATTATAACAAACCTCTTTATTTCTACATGTATGTCGAGGTCAAATGTGCAGTGCAGAGCTGGTATTAGACACAAAAACTGCCTTCATGTGTTTTTATTTATTTCCTGATTTATTGTATGGTTTTAGGTTTATTTGTCTTTTTTTATTCATTTTTTTTCTGATGCACTTCAGTTCTAATATTGTAGTCTGGATTATTGCTGCACCTCTTCACTGCAATGATTGTTACAATGCTTGATATGTAGCTCTTTTTTATGTAGTATTTATTGTATGTACAAACTGGAAATATTATGTATGAAGTTTGAATGTGAAGTTTGTAATCTTCCTTATGTGCATGATGCTGGATGTTAAAATGCTGGAATATTTATATGCAAATCTCTATATATGTATCAATAAATATCTGGGTACTGTGCAGATGTTTGGTGTGTGCACATTGTTTTATAAAAACACTGCATTGCGTTAAAAATGTCATCATTAATGTCATTTTTAATCAATTAACAGTAACTAAACAAATCAGAAAAGTGGTTTATTTTCAGGGTTGCATGTTGATATTTAGTACTCCTTGTTCATTTAGACTATTACTAAATATTCATTTAACATATAATAAAATACCTAAATATGGTAATATTTTTATATATAATTATTATGCGGCTTTTATGACCTCAGTGAAATAATATATTGACTATTTGTACTTGCACCTCAAGACTATTTATAATTAACTAGAATAGGAAGAAATTGTGAAAAAAAAGTGAACGTGGTTACCAGTTAAAAGATCTAAGATGCACACTTTCTCTTAAATTGTCATATCTCTATCAATATCTGTCATGTAATATAATAAAAATGCATAATATAACACGTCAAGTTGAAGTGAGGAATATTTATTGGCTGAAATGGTTGTCATGGCTGCTGGGTCTCCCGGGCTCCGCCCATCTTCCCTAGCATTAGCCATTAGCCATCGCGGCTTACGCCAGCTGAACTGGACCTTTTCTCCTTCTAAATTTCTTTGTTTTTGTCACTGTCCTGCTTTTGTGAGAAGACTGTGAGATGGTTTTGTTAAATAGCAATAGCAATGAGGAACAGGATTTAATGTAAGTGTATTTTTAGCCGGTAGCTAATGACCTAATTTGTCTCAGCACATACGCGTCAGTTGTTTTTGTTAGCCGGCAAAGCTCATTCGCCAAATATTAAAAAACAAACATCAGATACAAGTCAAGTCTTTTTTGCGTTCACTGTTTTGCATTATTGAAAAAGTGATGTATTTGTTTAAAACTGTGGTCGCAGTGTAATGAGTGTTAATGGCATTTAAATGGATGTGTTGCACCCGAGGTAAATGACAGGTCATTATATACAGTAAACAGTATATATTTGTATGTATTCAATACTGTGTGTATTGAACTAATTAAATAACTGGCATGCTTCAATAAACTGTTAGAACATAAACTGTATTTCGCTGGTGTATATGCAAGTTATTTAGTCTAAATATTTGTCATAATGTCTTATTCGTCTTCACTAAACGATTAAAACCATCAACATAAAACTCTTAAGACAAAATAAAAAAATGCATATGTTTTTGCAGAGATAAGCTGTGACCTATTTTCATGGTAAAGCATCTGGCCTGTAGCTAGAGCTATAAATAAAACACAGGAGTGGGTCTCAGCTGAAGGAACTGTACTCTGCAGTGTGAAAGACTGCATTAAAATCCACTGATACATTATGGCAAATTCATTTAAGCATGTGCAGGATAGCTGTTATGCACAAATGCATTGTTTATCATGTTTGTAATTTATACCAATATCCCATCAACTACTGTTGGCCACATCCAGGGCTTTTATTTATTTATGAAACTGGGCAGAGTAGGTTATTGGACGTTTTCTGTCATGTTTGTGACTATGGAGTCAAGCCTTTGAGAGAATGGTTTAGTGCAAATGACATATCTGATACCTGTTTGTCTTGCAGCCTAAATGAGCCGCGCTGCTCATCTCTACCCAGCTCTCCTGCAAAACGTGTTTCTCCAGCCAAAAAGAAGCAGTTTTTTATTAACCAGGCCATTCGTAACTCTGACCTCACTCCCAGAGCCAAGGGCAAGAAGAGTCTGAGACGACAGGAAAACAGTAAGTTTTGCTTTCATTTTTCATTTTTTTCCTTACATTATTCATGTTTCTTTATTTACTGCTTTATTCATTATTTACTACACAGGAAATGTTTAACCAAAAATGAAAATTCCGTCATCACCCACCTGTCATTTCAAACCTGTGTTACTAACTTCTGTGGAACACACGAGGAGAAGTTTAGCAGAATGTTCACACTGCTCCTTTTTTCCCCCCAATATGATGAAATTAGAGAGGACCAAGCTTCAGATGTAACACATTTTATAGTCCATATGACTATTTATGATTGTATGACTTTACCCTAAACGCTGATTACGCCGATTATGTTAATGCGTGCGCTTGTACACAATGGAAGCCCTCACACAACAATCCAGAATACACAGATTTCTATTGCAATGAGAAAGTGTGACTGCACCATGTTTATAGTTCAATCGGCGCCAACATCATGGGTTCAATTCTCAGGGAAGGCATGAACTGATATAAAAAAATGTATGGAGTGAATGCAGTGTTGCACTGGATAAAAGAAATCTACATAAGAATGCAAACCAAAAAAACTGCGTAAAGTTTTAGCTTTGTTTTTGTAATGTTTTGGAACCATCATTTTTAACAACTCTGCTTCGGTGTAGCTCGATTTCTGGACAATCTTTTGGAACGGGACGAGTGCTCTAAAGAGGATGGTGAAGGACATGAAACAGCCTTGCCCTCCATCTTCACTGAGGCCTGTACCAATGGAAACTATATGGAGGTAAAGCAGGTTTCTTTAACTGCTCTGAGTTAGGGGATGTTTTGCCTTTAAATATCTCTCTCATGTCTCTCAGTACTGGAGTGATTTTATGAATCGTTCTGGGGAGGAACAAGAGCGACTATTGGCTCTGCTGGAGGAGGAGGCCCAGAGGACCCACTCTGACAAGAGCCATAAAGACCAAAGAGAAGGTCTGACAGCATTTAATCACACAAGCCCAATTTGCATCTTGTAGGAAAGATAGTTGAACAATACACATCGTAAGGTGTAAAGAAAGTCAGAGGTGTCAGCTGCCAGAGAGGCTCTAAACTACAGATGGATCTAAACAGCACTTTTGTGCAGTTTACATTTTAGATCTTCAAGTTGTTGACTTTTACATTTAATATCATTTCATCATAATGACATTGAACCCAAAAATGAAAATTCTGCCATCATTTACTCACCCTCATGTCATTTCAAACCCATATGACTTTTGTTTATCTTTGGAACACAAATGAAGATCTCTTTAATTTTCTCTCATCATTTTTGTCCATCCTTTCAAAGTCCATGCAATGAAAATCTTCATGCATTAAAATCGTAGAAGTAATCCATATGATTGAACCATTCAATCCAAGTCTTCTAAAAAGACACACACTTTATATGATGAACAGGCTTCATATATAATACTGACCAACACACAAACATAGAGCACATAATTTATGATTAACTGAAGCTCTGCCGTGTTTGCTTGACACTCGAAAACAAACCTGAAGGAAAAAAATGGTAAAAAATAAAATAAATACATAAATAAATACAAAAAAATAAAATAAAATAATAGTATTTTTATAATAATATGTTTGGATGATTTTGCTTTTCATCAAGTATTCCAAAGAACTGAAAAATACGTTTTAATATTAGATATCATAAATGTATAATATCAATAAAAATTCATTACGAAGTTATTAAATAAATTAAATATTATAATATTAAACTATATAGTTATTATATTATAGATATACTTATATACCAAAAACTGTTAATGCATACTCTTGTGGAGGCAATGCACACTTGTGCAAGTGCCATAATGATGTCAGTTTTGTTCTTGTATAGACACGTCAAGTACAAAACAGGATAATTTTGTTTGTAGAGACACACTAAATGTCCCTATAAGGTTTGAGTGTGTAATAGACACTAAAACAGATTTTCAGAAATAATAGTTGTTTTCCAAACGCTTGTATACTCCCCCTTTATTTTCTCCATTGTTGGACAAACCAGCTACCCTGCCCCTAATTGCGCGTAGCCAGATCTTCAGACTGACGGCTGAAGGTCTGGAATCCATGGCAGCTTTCATTGGCCAAGGCCCGCCCATTTGACCGACATGTCAAACAACCAATCACTGTTCGTTTCGTTCATCGTCACGTTTCGGGGCGTGGAAATGTTGCCACAATAACAGACCGGTGTGTAAAACTCTTGGACGTATTTGAAAGATTCTATGCCGCAAACTTTAAATATTTCACATACTTTTGAAAATTCAGCGTTTAGTTGATCCTGATAAGCACTCTTCGTCACAGTTGTAAACACGAGGGCTTTCTTCTTTCGTGAGAGGGTTTGGCGTCACGGCATTTTTGTTTCCAGGCAGAACGTTAAAGAACGCGACACACACGTCTCCTAGAAATCCTGTATAATTCAACCAATCCGATGACGACTTCGAAACTCCTGAAGTGTTTCCACTTTTGTGTGCCATATGCATCAGACGTTTAGCCAACGGTCCGTGGGCGTGACGTCTGAGGCTGAGACTACCCTGCCCCAAACTCACACTCTTAGTTGAGCCAGAAGTCTGATGTGTCAGGATGCTCAACCAGACAGAGGGCTGTTTCGGTAGTGCCACAGTATTTGTCTATGCCAATATCAAAAATTACACACTTTATCTTTATTGATGGGTAGATTATTTCTTATTATACTTGACATATTAGTGATGGTCATTCTACTTTCCATTGCACAGTAAATCCTGCCTTCAGTGCTCAGGAATGTTTTCAGAGAATTGATCGGCGGCTACGTGCAACGCTGAGACGCAGACAGATCCCCATGGTGACTCTCTTTGTCATTTGCTTGATCTTTATCTTTTGTCTTGTAACAAGTATCCCCTATATCACTTTCTCCTGTCCTATCATTCTTTTTTTCTGTCTGATTTCTGTTCATCCATTTCCTCTGTTTAAGGGAGTGTTGGAGGGTCTGGAGTCCGATCTGCTGGGATTCTTCATGGCACATCCACACTCAATTTACATTACCAAACTCAGCAACAGGTGCACAAACTACCACAGTTAATGCGTCTTTCACTTCCACAGACTAATTCAGACCACCACTAACTAGTATACATGCATGCTTGAGATGTTGGTTCAGAAATGTAAAGAAAATTGTATTGTGAGTGTGTGAATAAAATGCCATGTTTTGATTCAGATGTATCTGTGTTTCTTCAGTTATGAGCGACTGCTGCTTCATGCTATCTGCCAGTACATGGATCTGACCTCTGCTAGTGAGTGAACTTATACATTATTCAAACGTTGGAAATATATGTGTTGTGTTCAGCATGTTACAGAGAGTTATATCGTGCCCTTGGACATGCAGAAACGTACGAGGAAGCGGTCGCTCTCCTCGCTAACCACTTCACAGGCCAGCAACGAGTACTGCTCCGCCGGTACAAGTTATGCAAATGGCTGCAGTGTCCGGGTGAGTCCGTGCAAAACTATGTAACTAATCTGCGAGACATGGCACGCTCATGCAATTATGGGACTCTTCAAGATCAGATCGTTCGTGATCAGTTTATTGAAGGGATATTGTGTAACAAGACTCGGGAGAAACTGTTGCTGGAACCAGACGAATTAACACTAGATAAAGCCGTGGCAATTGCACTTGCAAGTGGAGGCAGCCACTGAATGCTCCACGCTTTTCGCTGATGCGTGCCCCCTGGTGGATGCGCCCACGCAGCAAATGCGATCTGTCTGTCTCACACACCACGGTCCGTTTCCTTCAGGTAAAATAGGCACTGAAGAATCATGTTTTCCAGTGCAGCATACACAGTTGCAAGGAAGTCATAGAAGTTTAGTTTTCTGCAGCAACTGTGGCTCTAGCTCACACAACTTCAGGGCCCAAAATTGTCCTGCACGGGGACAAACATGCAGGAACTGCCTTAAAAAAAATCACATCACAGATACGACAACCATCTGCCACTAATGACTGCACTGAAATCAGACATGTAACAGCGGACCAAACAGCTTTTAGGACTTGTACTGTGCTTCTCGGCGAGGTGAGCCTTCTGCTGTTGATGGATACGGGTGCAGCGGCATCTCTACTCAATGCCAGTACATACCACAAGTTCTTTTCACATCTGCCACTGCAACAGCCCTGCACATCCCTCTGTGGTTACGACAGCTCTAAGATCACTATGCTGGGTGTTCTTCATGTTCCAGTCCGCTATGGCTCCAAACACCTGTCATCATTCCCCTTCTACAGTTCTACAGATACTAAAAAAGTATTTAGTCAGCCACCAATTGTGCAAGTTCTCCCATTTAAAAAGATGAGAGAGGCCTGTAATTTTCATCATAGGTATACCTCAACTATGAGAGACAAAATGAGAAAAACAAATCTAGAAAATCACATTGTAGGATTTTTAAAGAATTAATTGGTCAATTCCTCAGTAAAATAAGTATTTAGTCACCTACAAACAAGCAAGATTTCTGGCTCTCACAGACCTGTAACTTCTTCTTTAAGAGGCTCCTCTGTCCTCCACTCATTACCTGTATTAATGGCATCTGTTTGAACTCGTTATCAGTATAAAAGACACCTGTCCACAACCTCAAACAGTCCAACTCCAAACTCCACCATGGCCAAGATCAAAGAGCTGTCAAAGGACACCAGAAACAAAATTGTAGACCTGCACCAGGCTGGGAAGACTGAATCTGAAATAGGTAAGCAGCTTGGTGTGAAGAAATCAACTGTGGGAGCAATTATTAGAAAATGGAAGACATACAAGACCACTGATAATCTCCCTCGATCTGGGGCTCCACGCAGATCTCACCCGTGGGGTCAAAATGATCACAAGAACTGTGAGCAAAATCCCAGAACCACACGGGGGACCTAGTGAATTACCTGCAGAGAGCTGGGACCAAAGTAAAAAGGCTACCATCAGTAACACACTGCGCCGCCAGGGACTCAAATCCTGCAGTGCCAGACGTGTCCCCCTGCTTAAGCCAGTACATGTCCGGGCCCGTCTGAAGTTTGCTAGAGAGCATTTGGATGATCCAGAAGAGGATTGGGAGAATGTCATATGGTCAGATGAAACCAAAATAGAACTTTTTGGTAAAAACTCAACTTGTCGTGTTTGGAGGAGAAAGAATGCTGAGTTGCATCCAAAGAACACCATACCTACTGTGAAGCATGGGGGTGGAAACATCATGCTTTGGGGCTGTTTTTCTGCAAAGGGACCAGGACGACTGATCCGTGTAAATGAAAGAATGAATGTATCGTGAGATTTTGAGTGAAAACCTCCTTCCATCAGCAAGGGCATTGAAGATGAAACGTGGCTGGGTCTTTCAGCATGACAATGAACCCAAACACACGAGTGGCTTCGTAAGAAGCATTTCAAGGTCCTGGAGTGGCCTAGCCAGTCTCCAGATCTCAACCCCATCGAAAATCTTTGGAGGGAGTTGAAAGTCCGTGTTGCCCAGCGACAGCCCCAAAACATTACTGCTCTAGAGGAGATCTGCATGGAGGAATGGGCCAAAATACCAGCAACAGTGTGTGAAAACCTTGTGAAGACTTACAGAAAACGTTTGACCTCTGTCATTGCCAACAAAGGGTATATAACAAAGTATTGAGATGAAATTTTGTTATTGACCAAATACTTATTTTCCACCATAATTTGCAAATAAATTCTTTAAAAATCCTACAATGTGATTTTCATAGTTGAGGTATACCTATGATGAAAATTACAGGCCTCTCTCATCTTTTTAAGTGGGAGAGCTTGCACAATTGGTGGCTGACTAAATACTTTTTTGCCCCACTGTATATTACAGAGTGGGGTGCCAACCTCCTGGGACTGGATCTTTTCACATGCTTAGGATTCACACTGCGAGATGACATAGGCTTAGACATCCACCACGTCACGACTACCTGGCAACAGAGATGGCCGACGCTGTTTGACGGACTCGGCTGCCTCACAGCTTTCACCCACAGGCCTCTGGTGTATCCAGAGGTGTCGCCGGTCATTCAGCCCCTGCGCAGGATTCCTCTCGCCTTGCGGGATGAAGTGACAGCGGAGCTCCAAATGATGCTGGCTATGGGAGTGATCGAACCAGTCAATGCTGCCCCTTGGATCTCCAACCTGGTCATTGCTAGGAAAAAGTCTTGGGGAATACGAGTCTGTGTGAACTTGCGCGCTGTCAATAAGGCCATTATTCCCAACAAATACCCTTTATCCACGGCTGAGGAGCTGACCACCCACTTCTATGGGTCAAAGGTCTTTATTGAGCTGGACCTGCGCCAAGGTTACTTGCAGGTGCCACTCCATCCTTCCAGCAGAAACCTTGCAGCGTTTGTCACACACACTGGGGTATATCAGTATACACGCATGCCTTTTGGCTTGAGCTCCGCCCCCAGCTGTTTTCAAAAGGTGATGACCACCATCTTGGCTAGTATTCCTGGAGTTGCCGTTTTCTTGGATGATATAGTAGTACATGCAGCAGATATCCAGACACATAATGGCCATCTCAATAGGGTGGCTAGTGCTCTCATGGAGCATAATCTTACACTGAATGCAGAGAAATGCACGTTCGCCACCTCAGCCATTGATTTTGTGGGGTTTTGTCTCACGCCCAGAGGCATCGCCCCTCTCCAGTCAAATATCGAGGCGATTCACCGAATCCCAGAACCCTCCTCCACTTCCCAGGTAGCCTCGTTTTTGGGCATGACAGCCTACTACCTTCGTTTTCTGCCTCAGTACTCCCGAACCACAGCACCCCTCCGTCAATTACTGAAGAAAGATGAGCCATGGAACTGGACTGCAGAATGCTCCGAGGCTGTCCAAATGCTAAAATCCCAGCTTACCACACCACCCATTCTAGCTCACTTTGCCCCCGACATTCCGACTATCGTCACCTGTGATGCCTCCACACAAGCACTGGGTGCGGTTCTCTCACAGGAGCAGGACGGTGTTGAAAGGCCTGTAGCATTTGCTTCCAGAGCCCTGACCCCACTGAACAGCGCTACTCTGTCGGCGAACACGAAGCCCTCGCCTGTGTCTGGGCCACTGAGAGATGGCACCTCTATCTTTACGGGCGGCATTTCACCCTCCGCACAGACCATCAGGTGTTGACCACGCTTCTGTCAGATGGGGTGAGCGCCTGAGACAGTACGATTACCAGCTGAAATTCACGCCAGGGAGGGACAATGTGGTTGCTGACCTCTTATCTCGGTCCATTACTGCACCCGCACCGGCAGCCTCACCAAGCAGCCATGACGTGGAGCCGGAGTTCATCCAGATGCTACATGCACCTTTACAATCTGCTGTCTCCTTGGAAGAGCTTGACTCCATTTTAACAACACTCCGCACCTACATACGTTCAGGGTGGCCAGCACGAGTTTCTGAGGAGCTAGTGCCATTTGCGAGGGTGCGGAATGAACTGTCATGTTGGAGTGACGTATGTGTTTCCAGGGGTCTCTGTACAGTAGTGCCAAGCAGCTTGCGTGCACGTGTCCTATCAATGGCGCACGAGGGCCATTTGGGCATTGTAAAATTTATGCAAAGATGCCGGGACCTGGTCTGGTGGCCGGGCATAGACCGGGATATTGAGGGGCTGGTCAGGGACTGTGAATCATGTCTCCTCAGTGGAAAGACTGGACAACCAGCCCCAACCCCTTTGCAGCCAGTCCCATGGCCTTCACATCCATAGGAGCACCTACAGTTAGACATCTGTGGAGAAGATCATGGCCATGGAGTTCCTCCTCATCAGCGCTTTCTGGTGGTCATCTACGATCTCCATTCTAAATGGCCCAAGGTAGTACCAGCAGGGACAGTTACATCACAGACTATCACGCGGATACTGGACAGTCTGTTTGCTCGTTGGGGCATGCCCCGTGCCATAACTACTGACAACGGGCCCCAGTTCATTTCTGCAGAATTCTCCACTTTCCTCAGCAATAAGGGAATTAAGCATATTCGTGCCGCACTCTACCATCCCCAGGCAAACGGTGGGGTTGAAAGGTTTAATCAGAGCCTTAAGAATGGGATTCGGGCACATCTTGTCCAGGGGTACTCATTTCACATTGCGCTTAATCAAACCTTGTTGCACTACAGGGCTAGCCACCACAGCACCACTCAGGCTTCACCTGCTCTGCTCATGCTTGGCCGGGAGATGGAATTGCCCCTAGACAGGCTCAGAGCACAGGGCTTATCCACAACAGTAGTAACTGGCCCCCAAACAGCAGTCAAAGTGGCCGTAACTACAAGCCAGGGGCAAATGAAGGATAACTTAGATAAGAGACACAAGGTCAGGCATACTAACATCAAGGTACTGGACTGGGTGCGAGTCCGCAGACCTCACCGTAGCAGTAAAATGGCATCGTTTTGGTCTGAACCTCACCAAGTGGTCCGTCAGTTAGGATCCGCCACATTTCTGTTAAGCGATGGGTCACGCTGGCATGCTAGTAGATTGCAGAAAGTGCCCATCCCTCTTACACCAACAAGAGGTCAGTGGGCAACAGAGCCCAATGCAGGCGCAGCACAAGGAGTCAGTTCCCCAGTCCCACAACCAGAACCAGTACGGCCATGGACGCACCAGGCACCTCAAGGTTTCCAGCTCAGGGAGCCCCCACAACAGCCAGGACCTGACCCGCCGCAACTCCTGCCAGCAGATGGTGCTCACCCTCCTGGCCAGGAAATGCCCCAGCAGGCAGCTTTGGGAGGCAGACCAGTTAGGGCAAGGTCTCATCCTGCCCACCTGGAAGATTATGTCACACACTTTCATGCATAGGGGTTATATGTTTTATCTCTTCTATGGTTTGAGTGCCACATTGAAACTTGTTTCATTAAGTTGAAGTTGGGGGAGTGTTGTGTTCAGCATGTTACAGAGAGTTCTTGAAGTGCGTGCACGTGCATGAGTTGCGTGCGTGAGACAGAGTGAATAAAGAAATGGAAGCATCCGTCCAAGCTTCCGTGTGGAACTGAGTTCTTTAGTGTTCAGTCAATTTAAACATAACAATATAGTTGTTTTCTTAGGAGGCCATTGTGAATTTGCATTTAAAGGTGGGGTAAGTGATTTCTGGTAGCCAATGTTGACATTTGAAGTCACCAAAACAAACATGCCCCTACCCCAAAAGGGTCTCGCCCCTATTTTAATAGCTTCGCCCCACACATACGTACGGCAACGATTAGTTCTACGAAACAAAGCAAAACTCATTATAATCAGTGATGCTGTCTACACTGGATGCCACGTAGATAAATCCCCGACAGTAAGCTGCTGCCGCGTTCTATTCATGACATGTTGACACAAATTACAAATGTCGCTTTGTCGCGTCCAGTGTAGACAGACCGTGACAGGACAACTGTCGCGTCCGGTGTAGACATGGTGTAAGCCTTCTTTTGTTCTGCAGATGTTTTCCTCTTTTGTTTTTATCCACCATCTTTATCTTTCTGTCGTCGCTCAGCTAATGTCCATCATGTGCACTGATAAGAGCTCTCTCCTCGCATCATGAGTTGACACGCCCCTTACTGCTGATTGGCTACAAGTTTGTTTTGGTACTGGCCCGACTCAGTTTTCTAAAGCGTTTTTGAAAAAATGCATACCCCAACTTTAAAGTTATTGTCACTTATATACTTACAACACAAACCACATAGTTGTTTAGTGTTGTGGTATATAATTTAAATAAAAATTATTTTATTATTGGCTAGCATACTTTTCTGTCATTGATGTTATCACTAATACCGTACCAGATTTTTAGAGGAAGACATTACAAAACAAAAATGCAAGCTTTGAGCTTGTCATTTAAGTAACAATATTTTCAAATCAGTAAATGTACAAACTCATGCTGAATTTGTAGAGTTGTATGTAGAGTTTGACCAGTATGTCCTCGACACACTTGACCTAAGAAATAACTTCATAAGGGTTCCATTTAATCCATATATTGTTTTTATATTGTGGTAAGACAGTTGAGTTTAACATGTTTTTAATTAAATATTAAAGAATGTTTCATTAATTTAACCTTTTACTTATTTTAGCTACATTTTTTATTTTCTCTTTATTTAGCTGCATTTAAATCCCGAGACACACTGCACGATTGATTGGCATTGTCTCTGACGAAAGATTGGCATTGTGAAACAATAGTGGCGATTTCTGTGATCGTGGCTCCTAAACGGTGGTCCTGTGTCGTACAGTGAGAGAGGTTTAAAGACAGCCGTTGTCACGGTTTTGCGACCAAAGATAGTCTATGATACAGCATGATCATCGCACGGTGTGTTTGCTGGTACAATCCACGTTTACTGACAAACCAATAAAATCAATGCGAATCATGAAATCAGCGACAGGGCTCTAAAACATAAAACTGCTTACCTCTAGCTCCTATGCCTTCTTTTTTCACAGCTTCCACTTTTTTTCAGCACACATAAAAACTAAAACTGCTGAAGTGTGATTTATCATGCTCCTTTTGTTTATCAGTAGCGCATGCTGATGACGGTCGTATCGTACGAGTCAATAGGTATCATCATCATACAGTCTACACACGTCGTAGCCAAGTTTATTAGATCCATTACGCACAGTGTGACATGCAATGACATTATAAGATTGCTAAAATTGTAAAGGGTTTCTTGGGCTTTAGTGCAATGACATGCCAATTTCTGTTTAAAGAGACTTTCAAAATTAAAATAATTTGAAATATATTAAAAATAAAAATGTATACTCTTTCTACAATGGTATAAAAACATGTAATAAAAGTTTTGTGTAAGCTTAAGTGTGTGGTTTTCTGCAGGCTCTGACTGTGATGGTGCTCGACAGACTGAGGTGGTCAACAAACAGGAAGAGTTCCTCCCTCCGCAGCCTCTGCTCTCTGCTTACCTGGAGCAGTTGAGCTGAACTGCTATGAATCCTGGCTACAACCAGTACCGTTGATGCTCTCATCCAGCCAGAACCGGCACCACTGCCCCTGAAAATAAAGTTTGGCCTTGACCTTGACCTGGCCAGTATGAACTGTGCACATAGCATTATGTCATTGGACCTGGCCTGCAGGCCTTGGCCTTTAGGAGAGACTGTGCTAGCTAGATTATTATACTCCGTGTCACTATCTCTTTCATTCAGTTTTTAAATGCATTTTGGAGCATGTATTAGTAGATGTTGTTACTACAGCTGTCTTTATAAATGGTTCTTTTTTCCATGTTGCAGACAGAATGTTTACATTTACTGTCATGGCATCCTTATATACAAATAGAAACATAATTGTGTGTCCTCAAGAAGAGGAAGAAAATGATTTGATAATTATTGTTTTTGATGTTCATCTTAACTTGAAAATGAATTGAAGTGGGTCTAGAAATTCATGTCCATCTCTGATGTTATACAAGCCACATATAGTCACTTGCAAAAACATACAACTCAGGCTCCTACAGAAGGATATAAATCAGCACATGTATCAAAAATAATATGATGGTTATGCAGTTATTGTTCATTTATACCTGTGCGACCTGTTTGTTCTTACTGCACAACTTTTTACAGCTCACATACATTTGATTTGTGCACACTGCTAATTTACTTCAGCCAATCCTGCCTGACAACTAAAGAGTGATCAGTAGACCTTTTATATTCAGCATTCTGTCACTTGAATTTGAGTAGAACAGTACTTGTCTTGTTTGTTAATCTGCCGTAATTAGGTGCCACACACGTCTTTTATTCCATTAAGGATCTGCCTACATGCACTTGCAACTATGCCTTACCTGTACACGCCATATTTGTCAGTTTTGCATTTTTGTATTTATATATTAAGCCTAATTTACATCAAGGTTATTATGGTTTACACAGTGGAAAAATCTTTTAATGTTTTATACCATCAAGAGTCCTGAGACACTTGAGCATTTATTGCATTGGTGTTTATAACCAAAGCGTGTGTGTGCTGATTCTCAGGCATCAACTATCATGAATGTGGACTTTAAACATTTGCATTACTCATAAAATCACCTGAAAACCAGGTGTGTTGAAACTTTTTGAATGGAAGAGTGGTGTTTTTGGAATATTTATACTTGTGTTAAAATATCTGAGTTAAATGCTATTTATACCATGGTGGCAGAATATGAATACATACCATAGAGCGCTTAATTGTATTTAGTTTTTGTTTGTGGTGAGTACCAAGTTTTTAACTGAGATCGTACTATGTGATTATTTTAGGGATCAGATGCAAGTCATGTGGATTTCAAAATGGAAAAACTTCTGTTGACGCTTGACCTCCATTAATGTTGTTCTGAAACTTCAATACACAATTGAGGCTTAAAGGCTTGGTTGAATGTTGGTTCCTTTTTTGTCTCTCTCTTAATTTTGTCATCACTTTTGTTTCAATCCTGTATGATTTTATGAATTAAAGTTAAAGAATCGTGCTATAATAACCCCTACAAATACAACTCATTATATACACTATAAACACTTTAAAAGATACAGACATGTAGATGTTTGTGAAAGATGTTTTCTCTGTTTTGGAAAGATGATCATTTTTAAATCATACCCCATTGCATTAAAATCTGTTAATAGGCTACTTTAGTTAGGGGTGGATAATTTTATCAGCTGTTTATTATTCATGCAACAATACATATTACTGTTACAGATTTTTTTATATTAATAACCATTGCTATATAACTGATAACATTGTCTAGTGTTCTTATGAATGTTTTTAGCATGACTTGAATATTTAACTACTAACGTTATACTGAATGACATAGCATAGACTTCTTCATGGCCTAGTGTTTGTGTATTTCATTTCATTCTGTAACCTACTTGTTCTACAGATAGGTGTTAAATACTATTTTTGACAGCGCTGATAGCGTTTCTAATCTACCGTGGTCCGGACCTCGGTGACCTCATAGCTGGCTACGGGCCTGGAGGTAACCCTTCAATATTGATGATTGGATGATATGGATGAGCTGCAGCTGTCTAATGGTCTTCTTTGGAAGGCCGGTGAGGAGACCATTACAATAATCCACCCTGCTGGTGATAAAGGCATGAACAAGTTTCTCCAAGTCTTGACTGGACACAAAACATCTAATTCTTGCAATGTTTTTGAGATGATAGTATGCTGATTTAGTTACTGCTTTGACATGACTACTAAAACTAAGGTCTGTCTACAGAATCACCCCAAGATTCAAGTCAAGGTATGCTTTCACCTTGAGAACTTCATCTTTGTTTCCAAATGCAATGACTTCAGTTTTCTCCTTGTTTAACTGAAGAAAGTTCTGGCACATCCAACAGTTTATTTCATCAATGCATTGGCAGAGGGAGTCAATGGGGCTGTAGTCATTTGGAGATAAGGCTAGGTAAATCTGGGTATCATCAGCATAGCTGTGATAGGCAATTTGGTTCTTTCTCATTATTTGACTTAGTGGGAGCATATACAGGCTAAACAAGAGCAGTGCAAGAATTGAGCCTTGTGAGACTCTGCATGTCATGGATGTCCACTTAGACTTATGCTCTCCTATACTCACATAATAAACTCTCCCTTCTAAGTATGACCTGAACCATTTGAGTACCATCCCAGAAAGCCCGATCCAGTTTTCCAGTCTCTCTAGAAGTATGTTATGATCGACAGTGTCAAACGTAGCACTAAGATCTAGTAGTACCAGAACTGATATTTTGCCAGAATCAGAATTGAAGCGAATATCATTTATTATCTTAATAAGCGCTGTCTCTGTACTGTGATGCGCTCGGAAACCAGATTGAAAATTGTCCAGGTATCCATTTGAGTTTAAGTAGTTGTTCAGCTGATTAAAAACTACCTTTTCAATAATCTTACCTATGAAAGGAAGATTTGATATTGGTCTATAGTTGTTCAACATTGTGTTATCAAGATTGCGCTTTTTCAGAAGGGGCTTAACAACTGCAGTTTTCAGGGAGTTTGGAAAAAGTCCCAGAAAGAAGTGAGGCGTTCACCACTTCTAAGAGATCTGCTTCTAAACAGTTAAGCACACTTTTGAAAAAAGATGTAGGAAGTGTGTCAAGATAGCAGGTTGATGATTTAAGGTGCTGTACTATTTCTTCCAAAATTTTCAATTGCTTCAAAAACAGACATAGTCTCTTCTTTTTGAAATTGCGGTAGAATCTGTGTGACCTCTGCATAACTTGAGGATGTGTCAATCTCCTTTCTGATATTATTGATATTCTCAGAAAAGAAGGAAGCAAACTCATTGCATTTGCTGTCGGAGAGCATTTCACTGGGAATCTGACTTGGGGGTTTGTTAGTCTCTCAACAGTAGCAAAAAGAGTGCGAGTGTTGTTTAAGTTACTGTTTATAAGGTTTGAGCAGAAGGTCTGTCTAGCTGTGGCTAGTTCCACATTGAAAGCATGAAGGCTGTCTTTATAGATGCTATAGTGAATTTCAAGTTTCGTCTTCCGCTCAGCTTTTCTGCATTGTCTTTTCATACTCTGAACTGCTGTTGATTTTCTCCAAGATGATTTTTGTCTGCCAGTCTTCTTGCTGACTTTTTCAGGAGCGATATCATCAATAACATTCTTAACTTTTGAGTTAAATGAATCCAGGAGAAGATTCTGCAGAAATGTTTGGTGTTAAAGATATAGCCTTCATAAATAGTGCACTAGTGTTCTCGTTAATGCATCTCTTTCTGACTGAGACAGATCTAGATTCAGTGGTAACAGAGATCAATATATCAAAGAAAATACAGAAGTGATCAGATAGTGCTACATCCTTAATAACAATAGATGCAATATTTAGACCTTTACTGATGAGTAAATCTAGAGTGTGTCCACGATTGTGTGTGGGTCCATGCACATGCTGGGTCAGATCAAAAGTGTTTAAAAAAGTTATAATTTCTTTTGCAGTTTTGATTTCTGCATTATCTATGTGAATATTAAAATCCCCTGCAATAGTAAAACAGTCAAACTCTGAGGAAATCATTGATAACAGTTCTGTGAACTCTTCAACAAAGGCTGGAGAGTATTTTGGAGGCCTGTAATGATAAACAGAATGTGTGGAGCACCTTTCAGCACAATACCTAGGTATTCAAAAGACAAATACTGACCAAATGACACTTGCTTGCATTGATAATCATCTTTAAATAGAGCAGCTACACCTCCACCTCTCCTAACAGTCCTGCAGACACTTGTAAAATGAAAGTTAGGAGGGGCTGTTTCATTGAGGACTGTTGCACTGCAGCTGTCTTCAAGCCATGTTTCATTTAGAAACATTAAATCCAGGTTGTTTGTGGTTATTAAATCATTGATCAGAAATGATTTATTTTTTAGGGAGTGAATGTTTAAAAATGCTAACTTGATGGAATTACATTTTGTCTCTACAGCAATCTCAGATTGACGCATTACAGGCCGCAGATTAGATGGGTCAGCCGTACGGCTTGAGAAGGCCTTAGACTTTCTATCACGTGATAAAACAGAGATAGAGAAAGCTTCAGACATACTGGGTTCCCGCTTGTTCTGTAAACATTTGTGAATGCTAATATAGCGGGGGCCCGACACATATCACTGAGAGCTGTTTTCAGTTGTTTTTGGTTCACCTACAGCCGATGGAGGAGGGTTTTGGCCCTGGTGTTGTGGCAGCGGTCGGAGAGCTCTCACAGGAGGAGGAGGGAGAGCTGGGCCAGCAGTCTTTGGTGGTTGTGGAGCCCGCTGTTTTTTAGTTGATATCTGGGGGCTTGCAGCGAACGAGTGGGGGAGTTTGGTCTCAGCATACACCAGTTCCTCCATTTTCTGTGAGAAGCTTAGAAGTGGAGATGCTGGAGAGGTGGATAATGTGTCTGGTGAATGGGGCTCCGGCTCTGGTGTTTCCGGTGGCTGTGGTATGTTGTCCTGGCTTCCCTGGCTGTTTTCCAGAAAGTCGTCCTTGGGTGCTGAGTCTTGGAGCTGATGTAGTCCATCACAATCTGTTTGTGATGAGCTCCGTGGGCAGGGCTCAGCTGGGATAGTCTCCGTGAGGAGAGCTTGTTTTGGCTGCGTGGTGTTATCAATGTCCTTGTGGGATGTGTCAACCATATGATGACTCTGAAGCTGATGTGAAGTCCTGTGGTCACTCATATTCTGTCCAGGTGTGTGTGTGCCATCCAGGCCAAGTGGATTGGCACACACCACTGAAGGATGATGGAGGGAGAAATAGATATTGTCCTTTAGCACTCTTGCACCAAGATTGTTTGGGTAGAGGCCATCCAGTTTAAACAGCTGTCTATGGCCCCAGAAAAGACTGAAGTTGTCGTTGAAGTTGACTCCTTTTATACTGCAGGTTCTTTGTAGCCATGTATTCAGCCCAAGCAGCCGTGTAAACATATTAGTTCCTGTGATGGCTAAGGCCACACTTAGTACATATTTCATTTCAATTGGTTTATTTTTATTCTTTGTCTGTTTGTTTATAAATTTGTGTATTTATTTTAGTTTTTTTCTTTTATTTATTTACCCAAAATATTTTGTGTTAGAGGTGTATGTTGACTCTTTATGTGAGCATTGAAGATCCAAGAGCGACCCAGTGCATTACTAGAGTGCATGCTAGTGATTGAATAAAACCACAACTAGACAGAAATGGGTTTAAATTTATTTATTTATTTGAATTGTGTATCTTACCCGTGGTTCCGCCGGGATCCATGACTGCAGCATGGAACAAAGGCCTGTTATTAAGAGAGCGCGGCATTTCCTGATGTCCTTTATATCTTTTGCTAGGAATTATGGAAAATGTAGTTTAGGGGGACCATCTGGGTTTGGGTTGTTTGTTTGGATGTTATGTACAAAGTCTATTTTTGTGTTTTAGTTTATTTCTGTTATTGCTTTGTTGAATGTAATTTCATAAGTTTATAAAGTTTATTTGTACATATTACATTACTTTTGTTTATGATGTACTACATTTGAAAAGAGGTATGATGTACTAAATTTGTGAATTAAGATCTTGTGAGACCCCCTGTAATTATAAAATGGTTTGGTCTGATTTGTTAAAATGGTTCAATTTTCGATGGCTGAGTTAGTTCTGGTGAGGGATCCCTGGAGAAACATCTGAGGCCCAGAACTCAGTAATGTGCTGATAGTTCATTCATTAGTTGTTCTGTGTATGGGTGAGTTCCCATTTTTTCTGCACCTTTGTGGGCAGAACATGTGGCAGTGAATAAAAATGGAAATTTTGAAAACTCTATGATCGTCTCCTGGAAATTTATGGAAGAACCCTGACAGTTCCCCTTGCTGGGAGTGGTCCACTGATGAACGACTGAACTTCAAGTCTTTGAAGTGTTTCAAAGAGTTCACTGAAATCCTTCTTAAAGGTTCCCATGGCATGAAAATTTCACTTTATGAGGTTTTTTAACATTAATATGAGTTCCCCTAGCCTGCCTATGGTCCCCCAGTGGCTAGAAATGGCGATAGGTGTAAACCGAGCCCTGGGTATCCTGCTTCGCCTTTGAGAAAATGAAAGCTCAGATGGCCCAATCTGTAATCTTCCCTTTATGTTGTCATACGGGGAAAGGTTACCTCCCCTTTCTCTGCTTTGCCCGCCCATGAGAAAATGAGCTACTACCGTGTGAGGCGAGCGCAATATTTTTTTTTTTCCTCGAGAGACATCATGGCTTGCAAACGAGCAAAGCATGGCAGTTGCTCAGTGTTTGGATGTACAAATGAACACCGAAGTATTTTTTTAGTTCCTTCATCCGAGCCTATGGTTAGCATTAGCTACATGATAATAACTGTAACAGCACACATAAACAAACCAACTAAAATACCGTATCCAGACACAATATTTTAAACTAACCATTCGGAGACGTCCTGCTGTAGCCGCTGAGTTGCAACTTCTTCATCCGGTGCTTCTCCATCCGGATCAGATTCTGGGTCAAACTGGAAAGTTTGAACGACTGTGTGTCTACGAGCCATTGCGATACATCCACTGTTAACATTAGCACATGGTAGCGCAAGCTGGTTAAGGCCACACGCCCACCTTGCCCCGCCTCTCTCCTCCTCATTAGCATTTAAAGCTACAGACACAGAAATGGCACGTCCTAAGGAAAGCTCATTGTGGGACTGGCTCGTAGAGGCTGAAATTATGCACCAAGGCTGAATTTCGGGAAAGAGACTACAGATACAGTACTAGGGACCACTTAGGCCTATATAAAAGCATCCAAAAAGCAGCATGTCAAGGGAGTTCTGACTTCTCTTTCCGAATATCATTCTTCCCCACATGGATGATGATTCGATTTGCAGTCTTGTGCTTCATCAGAATGTTCCGAAGTTCCTTGTTCACATCAGAGATGGTTTCTTGAGGAAAGCAGCATGTAGTTGTAGTCCTGCTACTGATGTTTCTGATAATAGAGTCACCCACTATCAGTCCTGGGCTCAGCTGCTCTCTGAGCTGAGTGCCACTGTCTGCTCGACCTCGAGCGTCTGTTAGTAGCGATGTTAGCTGCTGGCTGATACGATCTATGTTCAATCACATTTGGGGATTCCTCACCCACATTCATTAATGCTTCAAATCTGTTCTCAAGATGTATAGGGGGTTGTAGAATACCAGTGTTTACAAGTCTTGTCATAGCCGTATCTGGGGTAGAGGATGCTTCGGCAGCAATACGAGATACTCGTGACAATCTGATGTCTCGAGTGCCTTTGGGTCTCGCTCCCTGTTTGTGCCATCGATTAGTCTGTCGATCAGTTTCAGCTTGTTTCTCTACACTTGGTATAAACTGTTGAGATTCACAGGACTCACCGGCTGTATGCTGAGGGGGTCCATGATTACCATCTGCTGTGTGTTTTGGAAGTCCAGCAAATAACTTTGCTTCAGGAACCACAATCCTTTGTAGAAGTCTGTGGCAGTTCATGCAGCAAGTAGATTCCACGAGAGGCATTTTCTCTTGTCTGTTTGAATGTAGACAGCTGTGTTTTCCCGTCTCCGGAATGTAAGCTGCTGGCAGTGGGAGGCAAAGAGTCTTCTTTTTCCAAAAAAGAAAAAAATGCGTTGTTTAAGCATTGTGCTGATCTGCTGAACTTAAAATCTTAAAGAGATCTGAGAAAAGTGCATAAATAGGGAGAAAAGCGCAGAGCAATAAGCAAGAGCGCCCGAACAGTAGCGAAGCCGGAAGCGGAGAAAGGTAGGCTTGCTTCTGTTTCTTTCACATGCATGTTTTTGATTCTTGTTTGACAGGCGCCGGTTCTCTGGGTTAGGGAGCTCGCGATGCTGTTGAAAGAGGGAAATGTGCTTGGGCTTCTTTTATGCGCTGTTTCCGTTTTGCAGGAAAGAATACGGAGCCTAGCAAAAGGTAGCATAACTGGCACTGGACCTCCCTCAGATTATGTTTGCAGTGTCCTTACGCCCCTCATTATCCTACCCAACCCCCCAGGGGGCTCGTTGAATCGATCCCGACCTCGACCGTGTCTTCGGAGACTGAGCTTTATGACTCCACCCCTTTTTTGTCAGGACACCCATAATTCTCTCTCCCCAGGGAAAGCAACGCACACTCTTCTTACTTTATCCTTATACTTATACTAAATACTTAATTAGAGTCTTTTTTCCGTCGTTCTTTGGAGTTCTGTATCCATCTCTTCAGGGGCTGACATGTCCATGATAACTTCCAGACTGTTCTATTCGAGTAAGAAACCATGGAACTAGTATTAACTAACTGTAGTATTTTCTAAAAATTCAACAATACGTGTGACTTATTTCTTACATCAACGTTTGCAAGATGTACCTGAAGTTATTTTAAGCGCTAGAACATGTGCGTCTACTCAAGCCACCATCTTAGAAGCCCGTTCCTCTCCACGCTTGTCTCTCAATCACGCAACGCCGACGTCCACCGTCATCCGATGAATGGCTTCCGCTTATGACAGTTAGACGAAGTGAGAAAGATGTTTATTACATTTGAAATATGGATATTTTTCTTCCAAAACGCATGGATTCGCTACAGGAGGCCTTTATTCATCCCACGGAGCTGTGTGAGGCACGTTTGTTTTTATGGATTCCCGCACTTTATTTTCCGTGTTTTGGACTGTGTAACAGAAACACCCGCTGACTGCAATGATAAAGCTTAGAAGAGCCAGGACAATTTTTAATATAACTCCGATTGGATTCGTCTGAAAGAATTAAGTCATATACACCTAGGATTGCCTTCCGGGTGATTAAATAACAGGATAATTTTCATTTTTGGGTGAACTAACCCTTTAATATTTTGTACTGGCTTCATATCCAGCAAGCTAAACACTTCTACTCAATAACAGGACTTGACACCAGGAAGTCGCAGTTCAGATGATTTACTGAGTAAAATGTGTAAAACTGTAAAATAAACAAAGAGAATCCTGAACCCGGAAACTGAATAACACAAATTAAAGCGGTAGAATATAAAATGACCAGTAGGGGGTGCAAAGAACAAGCTAAAACAGGCAGAGCCAGAACATATTTTATTTAACTTTTTATTTAATGTTTTTTGTTTTGTTTTGTTTTTTACCTATTTAACTTTTCATTTAACTTATTTATTGTTTTTGAAAATTTGATATTTACCATTTTATCAAATTTATTAATTTGTAAATTTATTTTTGTTTGAAAACGTATTTATTTATTTTATTTATTTAATATTCATTACTGTTAGCATAATTGTAAAATATAAAAAAATAATTAAAAAAATGGCAAATGATTGCTTTTTGATATGTATGCCACTTTTTTTCATTAAAAATAACCGATTTGTGAGTGTCTTGAACTGCTCCCGAGCAGGTTTAAGTTTACGGACCTGTTGCTATGACAGCAACTCCGGGATGAGCTTCAAAGAACCAAACAATTCAAGATCATGCCAAATCGTCAACAATCAAATCCAGCTAATTGAGTTAGCGACGTACGAAGAACGGACCCCAGATATTTTAAAATCCACTAACTTGTATAAAGAACCAAATTAGCCAGGGACCAGTTAACACGATTAAAAAAAAAAAAAATCTGTCAAATCATCTCATATATAAGCGAGATATGAAGGATGCACCACAGATGTGCACTTGACAGATGTCCGCTGACTCGACGGAACAGTGTTTCTCGCCTCTCTTCCCCTTTAAATCGTGCGAACTTCCCTGTTCACAGCGCAGTGAGCGCGCAGCAGTGAACGCGCTTCGCGTCTGCAGGTCCACGGATCAAAGGGTGACATGAATCTGCTCTGATCGGTATTCCCGGCAAATTCTTACATCCTACGGACATTTAAAGGTATGCTAACTAACAAAAGACAGGCTATATAAAAACATTTGCTTATAATCTTGCGACCAAACGCGTTTCTGTGCAAGCTCAGCTCTTTGATCACGCGAGAGAATGACAGATCTGATGTTCCAATGTAACATTAAGTTATCAGTTTAACATTCTATAACTGCGACAATGTTTCAACGTGACATGTGAATCAGAGATTTGAGTGTCATTAATTCATGCTTGCTTGTAGTAAAAATGAAAGTATATCACGTGATCTAAATATCGAATATGGTTTTGTTTACGTCCTTGGTGTTTTAATACTCTTGATTTATATGTATTGATTAATTCATTTATGTAGATTCATTTATGTAATTCATGTTATAATTAAATTGAATATTATGTAATAATTGTGATTTAGTATTACAATTATATTATGTATTATATATAATTATTTATAATTATATAAATGATTATATTTATAATGTATGTTTTGACGGAAAATATGATGTACAATAAATTATGTATTATATATATATATATATATATATATATATATA
The DNA here is from genome assembly GCF_012432095.1 of Onychostoma macrolepis. Taxonomy (NCBI): domain Eukaryota; kingdom Metazoa; phylum Chordata; class Actinopteri; order Cypriniformes; family Cyprinidae; genus Onychostoma; species Onychostoma macrolepis. Next base: position 384,604 of record NC_081165.1, on the reverse strand, counting down.
TATGTGTGTGTGTGTGTATACATGTGAAATAATTGCATATGTGTGTGTGTGTGTGTGTGTATATATATATATATATATATATATATATATATATATATATATATATATATATATATGTATAAACGTAAAAGTGTAAATATATAAGTTAATCATGATTTATTTAAATTTTGCTTTATAGCTAATAATTCAACAAATATATGCAATAATAATGCTGTGAAGTATGGTTGGTTTTTGTATTGTGGTTGGTCTTGTGGATTATGCAGAAACAAGTGAATTTCCCCAGTGTGGGATTAATAAAGTCTATCAAATCAAATCAAATATACATTACATTATCATTAATGGATGCTGTTGGTCCCAGTTTTGTTTTTCTCTGTCCTTTCTTAAAATTGTTTTGCAAATATGGTTAGATGGTATAATCTGCTTTACTGTATTAGAAGCTTTCTGACGAGAGGTCATGTGAAAAACAAATGCAGTCTTATATGACTTTTTATGCAGTCTTATGTGACAGTCTTATGTGACAGTCTTATGTGACAGTGCTGTATTGTTTAATAGGATGGATTTGGACGTGGTGAACATGTTTATCATTGCCGGAGGGACGCTGGCAATCCCCATCTTGGCTTTTGTAGCCTCCTTCCTGCTCTGGCCTGCAGCTCTCATTAAAGTTTATCACTGGTAAGTGCTCTCTAGATGCTTGAATTGAATTTCATGACATCCTCAGAGTTCATTAGAGCTCATTTGTCCTAGGAAAAACATGTGCAGATGACCTGGATTGCTCAGTACACTCTGGGGAGTAATTTCAGCATTTCAACACTTACAGCTGTCGCTAAACAAGAAAAAAATCACACTCTGTTTATTTTAAAAGCCTCATTGATGCAATCAGTTACAGTTACACAGACCACAGGGTTCAAACCACAAGATAAAAATGAAACGTGTCATTTCATTAGCAGCAGTAAACACAACAATTATGTGCAAAAATAAATAAATAAATAAAAATCATTGAGAGATTATAGTGTTTTTTATAAATGTTTTGAATTGGCTTTTATTTGTATGTTTTCAGTTTATTTTAACTTAAGTTAAAGTTTTTGTAATTTAGTTTTGTCTATTTATTAGTTTTTAAATATGTCTGTATAGTTTTTTAAAATTTTTTTAAGTTGAGTTATTTTAGTATATCAAGTTAAAACTACATTAAAATAAGAAATCTTGCCTTGGCAACTAGCTGGAAAAAAATAAGTTGAAGTTTTTTAATTTATTTTATTTTATTTCAGTTAATCTTTATTTTATCAAATAACGTTTTTAATGGTTTTAGTTTATTAAACAGTAATAATTCTTATAAAATATTTTATATATTTATTATAAAATATAAAATGTTTTTGTTTTACATTTTTGTTTAAATGTTTGTTAAATTAGTTTTTTGTCATTTGTATTAGTTTTTTTAATATGTCTATACAGTTTTTATTATTATCATTTTTTTTTATTATTCATGTTTTAAGTTATTTCAGTACATCAAATTAAACTAAATGTTATAGCCTTGGCAGCTAGATCAAAATATAAGCTTAAGGTTTTTTATGTTTATTTTAATTCAGTTAACATTTTTCAATCAAACTTTTATTACAGACTTAAGATTCAAATTAAAAACAGAAAATACATCAAATAAAATACAACAGCAGTCACAAAAAGGTACAAATTAATTTGTTACAAGAATACAACGGTACCAGGGTCTCCACGGTGTCTTTATTTTGTTTCAAATAGTGTATTTTTTTTATGATTTTTGTATTAGTTTATTATAATAACTAAATCAAGAAGATGTATTTACTGGAAAAGCAAAACGGCTCAAGATACTAAGTCTTGTTTTCAGATAAAAATTATAAAAATTAAACAAGTTTATTCTTAAAACATCTGTACGTGGGGTAAAAAAAAAAAAAAGAAACTTATTTTCCCTTTTAATTAAGTTTATTTTTATTAGTGCATGGACACATTTTTCTTATTTTATACAAAAACATACTTAATTTTGATTTGATTATTTCATAAAAAAGACTTAGTATCTTAAAAGTAATTTTGCTTCTCAAGTAAATGTATCATGGTTTAAGTTTATATATTTGTACAGGAAAAGACAAACACAAAATATAAAAAAAATATATATAAACTGTAAGACAATCAATTTTTGCATCATGTGTGTTTCTGGCTAATCTCTCAGGCATCATGACTGCCTGTTCAGGTGTGTATTTTTTTACACATCTCTTATCTGGTGACGGTGATAAAGGCAGATTGTTTAACCAGCCTCTTTACTTCATGCCACTAAACTGGGTGAAGGGTTAGTCGTCGCACAGGGCTTACGATCCATGTTACTGTACAGCGTGCCAATGATTCAAATAGATTTAATTTTAAATAATGCATAATCTTTCTATGCATTTGGGAAGCTAAATGTTTGTGTATGCATAGCCGGGTACATGCAGTGCCGCATTTATTGCTGATGTCAGCTTATGCAAGCTACCCAGTAGACTTTGGTTTTCGTAATATCTGGGAGGCAAACTTTGCTCTACATGACACAGTCATCAGAACCGCTGTTTGCCTCTGTGCCGGACAGACTGACTGATTCCTTCAGTGTCACTTTTGGATTGTGTATGAACTCATGCGAGTGTTTTATAACGCTGTTTGCCAAGTCAAGCATCACTATTACCAGCACTTTTGGTGCGCACCCTAATTGTGCATCCCTGACTATTGTGATGTTTTTATCAGCTGCTCTCCTTCTGATTGTTACAGGACCTTTATTTTCATTTTGAACTCTTTTTGGTGATTTGTTCAACAGGTATTGGCGCAGAAGGCTGGGAATGCAGGTGGATTTTGCTGAATATGAAGGATATCGCTTCTGTTACTCACACAGAGGGAATCCAGGCACCCGTCCTTCCGTTCTCATGTTACACGGCTTCTCTGCACACAAAGACATGTGGCTTGGTGTGGTCAAGGCAAGAAACCACTGCAGAACAGTTGCTTAACAGTTAAATTCACAATACAACCAACAGATGTTATTTTTAGTGTTTTCAAAGGTCAAAGATAAAAAAGCAATGCTCAAAAATAATTCAAAGCATTACTTAAAATAAGAAAAAGAAATCACATGGCCTAAAGAGCACATTTGTGACATGATTTCAAAAGCTGTGAAAAAGTGTTATATAAATCCTATTGATTGAGACCGATACTCAAGAACATCTGGTCTTAATATATGAATCAGATCTTAAAGTAAAAAATATAATTTGACTGACTGTGCATGTTTTTGCTTTTGTAGTTTCTTCCTAAAAATGTGCACTTGGTGTGTGTTGACATGCCAGGACATGAGGGTACGACACGCACCAGTGCTGTGGATTATTCCATCGAGGGCCAAGTCAAACGGATACATCAGGTGGGAGTTTTCTGGATTTATTTTTTATTTTTTTTTAGAATTTAACTACTTCTTTTTAATTATTATTTATACACACACGTGTTTACAATAAATACAATATAATAATAATAATGGTAATAATAATAATATTTAAGAATTTTAATTAAATCTATTATTAAAATTATAATTACATTTATTACATTTTATTTTAACAAAATGTAAATATTTGATAAGTAAATTAAATCAAATTTAGCAATAATGATTAATTTAATATTTTTATTAGACCTCATAAAAAATGTAATTACATGTATTACATTTTGATTTAACAATTACATAAAATGTAAATGTAACTATTTAACAGTTAAATTAAATTCAGTATAACAATTATATTGAATTAATAATTGGGTACAATAAAATAATAATGATAGAAATTAATCATTTTTATTTACATGTAATTTTAAAATTGTAATAAAATTGAATGCATTTAATTTTAATTTAATCAATTCGTAAATGTAACTAATTCATTTGTTAAAAAAAAAAAATTCTCTAAGTGCATATATGTATGTACATAGTATATCGGAAATATCAACAATAATTAAAATAATTAAAAATAATTTTGTTTAAAATTTCAATAATAATTTATAAAAAAACTTTTTTTTAATACATTTATTTATTTTTAATTCAAGCAAAGAACATCAAGGAAAAACTCCCTGTTACTTAAAATCTGTCACTTTAGTTCATGTTATTTAGTCACTGACCCAGTTTTTCTGTTTGGCTAAACCTCACACAGTATGCAGAGTAATACAGTTCTCTTGATGACACAGTGGATTTATTAGGCTTACATGATGAGATTTCTCTGAAGTATCAGTGAAAAGCCCTTGTGTCTTCATTTTCTCTATTCTCTGCCCAAAGCTAATCAGCTTTCCGTTAACAATACAGGCTTGTGCCTAAAATAAATGCCCTTCTTCAAACCCGGGGCAATTTCCCAGCCTGAAAAAAACTGCCCTTGCATGTCAGGTTGATTTTGACTCATTTAAGTCTGTCTGTCATTCAAAGCATCTTCTGCTAATTGCTGATTTGCACAGACTTGAGCTGATTATGCTGAAAGAGGCCTTTTCAGCTTGCTGAGAGAGAGCGCTTTGTTTCGAAAATGAAGGATGAACCTTGTTTTGATAGATGCAAAATAAAAATAACTGACTTTTATCTCTGAAGCACATTAAGGTCTCTGATTTCACTGTGCACTATTCTTATGATATGCCTAAGATATGTGATGCAACAATAGCAGATTACCTAAACACTGTATCCTAATCAGAATCAAAACGTTTATGGTAACAGGCCATTGTTTTGTCTTTATTGTAAGCAGTTCGGTGCAGTACAATTATAGCCAATCAGGCAAAAACTTGAGTCATTCACACTGACAGCGATGAAATCGCTTGAAATTGCTGTTTTTCTGTTTCTTTTTGAAACAAACTTTTAAGCTGTTTATTAAATCCCAGCTATCAGGGAACATTCTCATAACTCTGGCTAATGTTTCGGCAAGATTCAATATGAACAAATGTTTTTTTTTTTTTGTTGTTGTTGTTTTTTTCAGTAACGTTAATAGTACCTTCGTTCAAAGATATCTGGTCTTTAATAATTCTCAAAACATTAGCAAAAAACATTGTTCAATGAACAATGTTCAGAGCGCATTGAAATGTAACTTTCCCATAATGTTTGCAAAATGATGAAACAGAATGTTCCCTTAAAGTTCGTATAACCAAGAAAAAACATTTTTAAAACATTTTAAAATCCGGAAATTTTGAATGTTCAGAGAGAGTCAAAAGTAAAGTTTTTGAAACTTAATGGCTACATTAGCAAAATGTTCTTAGAACATTGTTTTGTTTGCTGGGTAGTAGCTTGTTGTAATGTCTCCTTTCTTTTAAAAAAAGTTTGTGAAGAGCATCGGATTGAACAAAAAGCCTTTCCATCTGATCGGCACGTCCATGGGAGGAAGTGTGGCTGGAGTTTATGCTGCCCGTCACCCGTCTGATCTCTGCGGCGTCACACTCATCTGTCCAGCAGGTCTGATCTGTTCTGTTTTGAGATCTTCTCTGTGCCTCTTCAGCATCACAATCATCCTGTAATAGTGCATCAGGGACATTTCAACATTTGGAGTAAACAGCCCAATTTCAGGAAGTGTCATTAGCATTTTTTTATTATTTTATTTCAAAAGATTACTTCTGAAGCAGGGTTATTATTGTAAAGTAAAGCTAATACCATTAAATAAAATAAACATGAACTGAAATAAAATGTAAAAAATACACATGAAGAAAAATGTACTATGAAGAAAAATATTCTCTAACGCTCTTCTGAACTTTCATAAAAATCATATTTTCCCTCCTCATGCCTACATTAATATCCCATGACGTACTTTGTACAAAGGAAAAAATGTTGATGAGGCCAGTATAAGGGAAAACAATAAAATACTGATAAAAACTGTAAGAAGAGGTTACATGAGTGTGACTTTCAAGATCAAATAACATGTCAGGTAGATAAAACCATTAAAGGGGAAAAGTCACAGAATAGATCATGAGGGACAAAGACAAATTCTGAATTTTTCAGTCAAAATACATAAAACATTTTAGAAAAAAAAAAAACATATTGCATGACATTACAAAAATACGACATTTAAATATCCCGAAATCATGCTTTCATTGAAATCAAATGTTAAAATATTCTATTTAACGCATTAAATGTGCACATTAGCTAATATAATTAAATAATATAATTTCAATGTTAACATTACACACTAAACAAAGTTAAATCTATATAAATAATAATATAAATGAAAAATAAAAAATTTTAACCGTTATACAAGTAGTAAGCAGTGTTGTTTTAGTATAATTAGAATTAATATAATTGTAGTTTTGATATTTAGAGTTAATATAATATGATTTTTAATATTGTAGTATTAGTATGTTTTACATATGTTTTTGTTTTCATTTTAATGTTATTTAAAGTTTTAGTAATTTTGTTTAATAACGGGCTTCTCTGCACTGGCTTCTTGTTGATTTTAGAGTGCAATATAATGTTTTGGTAATGGTATTTAAAGGTTTAAATGGACTTGCTCCAGAATAGATCTTCAGCCTGGTACAGCATCATCACGCTGCCAGACATTTAAGATCGTCTCAGAGTTGCCTCTTAAATGTCCCAAAATCACGGTTGAAAACTAAAGGAGATCATGCCTTTTCGGTGACTGCGCCATGCCTCTGGAATAGCCTCCCTCTACATACTAGATCCAGGAAAGAATACACTTGAGTATCTTATTCCCTAAATTAAGCTCATGCATTTCTTGGTTTTTCACAGGTCTCGAGTATCCCACTGAAAGTAAGTTTGTTCAGCATTTGAGGGAACTGGAGAAAACTCAGAACAGTGACGGGATCCCGCTGATACCCTCCACTCCAGAGGAGATGGAGGAGATGCTCAAACTATGTTCATATGTGCGCTTTAAGATCCCTAAACAGGTGTGTTTATGTAAATCAGTTCTGCTTATGGGAGTTTTAATCTTTTGCAAATTACTGTTTTGTTTTCCCTCTGCTTTCCTAGATTCTTCAAGGACTGGTTGACGTTCGTATTCCTAACAATGATTTCTACCGCGAGTGTGAGTATCTCTAGTGTTTTTCCTTGGTGTCTTTAGAAATAGCAGATCTGTGTTAAATTTTATCAATATCTTTTGCAGGTTTTATGGAGCTTGTCGGAGAAAAATCCAGACACTCTTTACATGAGAACATGAATCTCATTTCGACTCCTCTACAAGTTATTTGGGGGAAGAACGACCAGGTACAGACACTTTATTTTAACTGGTCAATCCTAAAAAAATATTTTTGCATAACATTACAACACTATATGACGTTAAATAACATCACTGAATTATGCTTTGATTGAAATTCCAATATTTTTATTCTATATATCACATTAAATGTGACGGTGCTGATTGAGGAAATACAAATAATGAACAAAATAGCTGTAAAAACAAAATATGTCATTTAATTGAATTTGAATTTGGCATTGCAGACTAAACAATGTATATAATAATGTTTTTTTTTTCTCACCTGTTAAATATATTAGTAATAAGTCATGTTGTCAAGATTTAAAGACCTTTGTTGTTACAGTGAATAAAATGAATTTCACCATCATATAAAAAGAAAAATCGTTATTAGTACAAAACGTACTAAACTGAGTGCAACAGTCCAGTTCCAGAAGAAAAAATCACAGTCATTTTCTCCATAAGAGAATTGTTTTTTAACGATAACTTATAGACCTTTAAAAACAGACCTACTATGAGCTGTAAGGTTGCTGATCAATATGATCATCTGTCTGCATTATTTCAGCTTATTTTCTAAATAACCGTGTTTAACACAATTTCTGTTAAAAAATACATTACCCATGATTCTGCAAAGAAATCTCCACCAATCAGAGAATTGAAATAAACAAATCGTTCTGAAATAACTCTTGAATCCCCCTACGCTCTCAGCTAAATACTCTTAGTATACATGTTTTACCAAATAAAAATAACAGCACTTTTAGAGTTCATCCCACTGATGTGATCATAAGTATTGGGACGGTTGTTCCAGAGACAGCCATGCATGCCCATACCATGACACCACCTCCACCATGCTTTACAGATGTGGCTGCATGCTTGGGATCATTTTCAGTTCCATTTTTTCTCCACATTTTAGCTTTCCCATCACTTAGATAAAGGTTCATCTTTGTCTCATCTGTCCATAAAACTCAGTTCCAAAACTCTACTGGCTCACCTTTGTGCTTTTTAGCAAACTCTAATCTTGCTTTTCTAGTTTTGGTGCTGGTCAACAAAGCAGCGCTTGCTTACCATTTTGAATATCAGTAACGTTGATAACTTTAATCACTTTAATCATCATCACTTTCGCTGTAATTCTCGGGCACTGACTCGTTCGCTAAACTGAACATCCAATCAGAGTTCTCCCTCTTGCCGACGGCCCCGACTCTGATTCAACATGTTGAATCGGGCAAACTGCCGCCGACGTGAGCCCAACGAGAGCCGACGAGTGGAACACACCAAACAAACTAGGCCGACCGTCGGCTTGGTGTATCCCGGCCTTAAGGGACAAGGCCGAAGACCTTTGTTGGATGCCTGTGGTCTTCGGGCCCTCAGACGACACTGCATCACTCATCGGCATGATTCTGTCATTGACATTACTAAATGGGCCCAGGAACACTTCCAGAAACCACTGTCGGTAAACACAATCCGCCGTGCCATCTGCAGATGCCAACTAAAGCTCTATTATGCAAAAAGGAAGCCATATGTGAACATGGTCCAGAAGCACCGTCGTGTCCTGTGGGCCAAGGCTCATTTAAAATGAACTGTTTCAAAGTGGAAAAGTGTTCTATGGTCAGACGAGTCCAAATTTGACATTCTTGTTGGAAATCATGGACACCGTGTCCTCCGGGCTAAAGAGGAGGGAGACGTTCCAGCGTGTTATCAGCGTTCAGTTGAAAAGCCAGCATCTCTGATGGTATGGGGGTGCATAAGTGTAAAATTGTAAAATTTCTCAGTTTAAACATTTGTTATGTTATCTATGTTAAATATTGGCTTATGTGATTTGAAATTCTTTTAGTTTTCATTTTATTCGAATTTAAAAAACGTCCCAACATTTCCAGAATTTTGGTTGTAGATTGTCAGAGCATCGCCCAAAATCAGCTCCCTCGCCTTCACCCTGGTTTGTGTGTGTCGTCATTGAATGCAAGACTCAGAATGCAGACGTAATATATATATAACTGTTACGACATTCCCAATATCTGAACAATAATGCAACAGGACACAGCTGATCACTTAGAAAGACCTGTGAGGCAACTGTCCCAATACTTATGCTCCCAGCAGGGGATGAAACTCTAAAAGTGCTGATCTTCCTAGCTAGTAAAACATCTATGTGTTGAATCACCCAATAATAAAATGTGACATTCTGTAGTTTTGTTTCATATTTATCTTTTAATTATATTTAGAGATTTCCTGACTCCACAGCAAACAGAGCATTTTTGTCTGTACTGTCCTAATACTTATGGAGGGCATTATATACAAAAAGAAACAAGTAAATAGAACAGAAAAAGAATCGGGAATGCTAGTGTTCGAGAATCTAGTGCTTGAATCAGAGGGTCAAATAAAGATCGAAGAAGTAATTATGTATGATGAATTACGAAGCACACAGAATCTGACCTGATACTGCAACAATTTGCACATTTATCTACTTGCAGTAAATTTTGAATTTATTTAATGGGACTATGTTTAAATAATAAGTGTTTCAGAGTTAGTAATTGTAAGTCTTACTACGTTTCTTCTTTCTAAGATTGTAATCACATATGTAGGAATCAGCCATTTAAAAAAATGCTAATACATTCGAAACGTGACATCAACAAAGGTTGATTTCTGTATATTGTATCCAACAGGTACTAGATGTGTCCGGGGCTTCAGTTCTGGCAAAGGCTATTCCAGGATCTCAGGTTCATCTGCTAGACAACTGTGGTCATTCAGTAGTGATGGAGCGACCGAGAAAATCTGCCCAGCTCATCATGGACTTTATCATTGCACAACAGAATGCAGGAATCAACAGCACCAAAAAACTCTCCTAAAACTGGAAAGTTGCACATTTCACAATCCTGCTGTGTAACTTTACTTTGTACTATAAGTCAGTGAAAGATGCTTTGGATGAAAGACTCTTTTAAAAGCAAAATCATGATTTTACAGCCTGTAAATAATCATTAAAAGTTATTTTTGTAGTGAACGCTCAGGGACGCACATTAACCGCTGAGTTGAAAAGCACTTCAGAAGCTATGCAGATGCAGATCAGTGTCCTGCAGACAGTATCGATTCCAATTCAACTTAGAATAGACCAAAAAGTGTTATTTACTGTTAATATATTTCTAATTTTCCTCTAACACCATTTCATGTTTGAAGAGGCCTACCTATACAGCTTTTCCAGGCATCACAGGCACTTTCCTGATCTAATTTGAATGCCAGAAATGCTGTCTGTTTTTAGATTTTGAGACACAGCCTATATGTTTATCCCTTTTGTTGTTCACAATTTAACATGATTTAATGCTGACAGTGAAACATGTCATCATCATTTGGGCTTACATCATTTTCTTTCCTGTACTACTGTAGTTCTTACTGTTCTAACCTTGTACATAAGACTGTATGTCTTGAAAATGGAAATTATTATTTTATCTTTTAATGGAAATTATGGAAAATTGAAATTATTTGTGTGCGTAATTTCCAAAATTTTGGAAATTATTCAAACAGCTATTTAGTGACTTTGTTCGAATCTAGTTAATATACTGTTTTTAAATGCATATTTTATGAATGCTTACTTGTCTTTTGAAAGAATATCCAGATCACACAGGAACTTAGAAAAGAACATGGTTCAGATATGACTAAATATCTTTATAAAAGACATTTCAGTACATATTGTATCATATTACAACTTGTGGATTCATGGAAGACAAAATCGCAAAGTACTTAATAGTATAAATATTTTTCCAAGCTGAAAATTGTTATTGTACCCTTTTAATCTAAAGACAAAATAAAAATAAAAAATAACTTAGAAAGTTTTTTAAACTTCACAGAAGACAGTGTAAATTGTATTTTTACCAAAGATGATTCAGATTAAATTTTATTAATCTAAAAATGATTATTACTCTCTTGTGCCCATGGTCTTGATAAAGTCTTCACTGAAGACAAAAAAGAACAAGTACTCCCAAAAATGAAAAACAACAACAAAAAAACATATGTAGTTCTACTTCATTTCTGTGGTATTAATCTAAACATTAGTATTACTGTCTCATGTATACATACGGTTTGCTGTTGTTTTCATTTTTGGGAGTACCTGTTCTTTTTTGTCTTCAGTGAAGACTTTATCAAGACCATGGACACGGTTCCACTTAATTTTTGTGGTAAAGTCTATATGAGAAATATAATATAAATATATATATATATTCTCAAAAAGAGAAACTGAAAGCATTACAGTCCACTGAGTCTAATATACAGTAGACGTTCAGCATGTGCTGCTGGTTGCTGTAAGGCTCTACCAAGGCCTCCAGCTCTTGTTGACATTCGTCTCTTTGCTGAAGGTGTTCTGGTCTGCTCACATGATGTCTGCAGCTTCTGGAAGTGCTTCAGCAGTCTTCTCTGGCTCTCTGTCTTCATCTCATCTTTGGACAGGAAGTGCTCAATCTCATGGACACACCTGGAGAAGCCTTGACTGACAGCATGTTAACCACAATTGCGCCATTGCATGAAGTTGAGCGTCATCTCCAGGATATCTGCTTTCTCCAGCTTGGACTCAGGCACTTGAGCTTGAGTTGACACAATCTCTGAGTATGTTCTCCACCCTTGGCTTTCTCAGCTGCAAATGAAGACAGAAAAGCATCAGAAGAGTGGCCATCAAATAAGCCAATGATTTATAGGAGCCGAGAAAGCTGCTGCAGTAATGCTGCTGTAAGTAGGATGTGAATGTACCTTGTTGTTGAGAGGGAGATGCTCCTTTGAGATGATTGTAGGTGTCATGTCTGGATCTCTGTGCTGTAGATCTCTCTGTTCAGAGTGAGTCTGATTTGCACTGGCTGCAGCTCCTCTATTTATACTCCCAGATCTCCATATGAATGTGTGAGGCTTGAGCTTGTTGGAGTTTCTCACAGTTTGGAGCCAATGGAAGAGCTCAGACAGACAATGAGGGATGTGGGCCGCCACATGCTCAATGATCCTCCATCAGGGGCTCAAAGGAGCAGGTGGAGGGTGAATCTGGGAAAGTGCTGAGCGCTCATGATCACATCAATGTCATAACCAAACACGTGCCATACTGAGATTTCATTTTCCCTAAAAGAGCACTGCATGCATTTAGAAAAACATAAACAACAACACATCAGTGTTAATCATAAAAAAAAATGAAAAGCAATGCAAATTGCAAAGCAATGAAATTATACTTTTAGGCGTGTATGTACATATGATTCTTTATGAATGAATGAGGCATTTATAAACAGTAGTGCTTTATTGTGTATTGCTGTACACCCAAAGCACTTCACAATCTATCCTCAACCACCAGTGTGCAGCATCCACCTGGATGATGCAACGACAACCACAGTACAACGTCACCAGTGCACTCACCACACACCAACTACAGGTGGAGAGGAGAAAGAGATAGAGCCGATTCAGTGGATGGGGTTTATCGGGAGACCATGATTAACAAGGGCCAGTGGAGGGAATTTGGCCAGGACACCAGGGTTACACCCCTACTCTTTACAAGAAGTGCCATGGGATTTTTGATGACCACAGAGAGTCAAGACCTTGGTTTAATGTCCCATCCAAAGGATGGTGCTTTCTCACAGTATAGTGTCCCTGTCACTACTGGGGTATTAGGACCTACACCACAGGGTGAGCACCCCCTGCTGCTAGTTTTCCCAGGAGGTCTCCCAACCAGGTACTGACCAAGCTCAACCCTGCTTAGCTTCAGTGGGCAAACAGGCTTGAGATTCAGGGTGATATGGCTGTGGCATAACAGTTTAATTGTTCATGAATAAAATCAGCACATGCAGCTCTAGTTTTGAATCAGTTGAAATACTGTAATAAAAGTTTTTTAGGTCAATATAACTGGATATTCTGGTGAAGCAGCTGTTCTATGACATTTGTGGTTGTACTTGTTCTCAGGCTTGTGTTTCACACACACGTCTGGTTTGCTATCCTTGTGGGTACTCTTCATAGCTGTAATGGTTTTTCTACTGTACATACCGTATATTGTATCGCCCTACACCTAAATGTATCCCTTACAGGAGACTTTATGCATTTTTAGATTTTCAAAAAACTTCATTCTGTATTATTTATAAGCTTGTTTTCTCATGGGGACCTCAATTTAGGTCCCCACAGTGACACAAGTCCCCATGAGTCTGTGTGTATATTCAGGATTAAGTTCCCACCAGGATATGAAAACAAGTACACGCACGCACACACACACACACGCGTTCGTTTTTGTGAAAAGTGGGGACATTCCATAGGCGTAATGGTTTTTATACTGTACTTACTGTATGTGCTATTGTCCTACACCAGCCCTACACCTAAACCTACCCCTTACAGGAGATTGTGCATTTCAACTTTCCCCCAAAAAACCTCACTCTGTATGATTTATAAGCGTTTTGAAAAGTGGGGACATGGGTCAATGTCCTGAGATGTCACCTTCACCTTGTAATACCTATGTCATATACCTTTGTCATTATACAAATCTATGTCCTGACTTTTCACAAAAACGCGCACACACACGCACACACACAGAGCTGGTTCATGTCATAATGTGGACCCCGATCACACACCCCAATGCTCCTGGAGCTGGTGGAGTCACAGAGACACACGGCTTCCCACACTTCTGTATTCATCACATTAAATCACTCACACAATAAGTTTGTCGGTTCCCACAGGACTAACAAAGCTCTCAAACACTGAATCATCTTTGCTGTGTGACAATACGCTGTAATAATTGTTTTTCTAATGTTAAAAGTATACTTTTGAACTATATTAAAGTATACTTATATGAAAGAAATATATTTTAAATTGATTTAAAATATATAATAATATTTTGCTAATTGTATAATAATGATATTTTAATAGGGGTGCTTTAAGTGATTTCAGTGAAATGCATCAGGGAAAGCATTTGTAAACCAACATTTGGGGTTTTACAGTTTTTTTTCAACTGCTTACACACAAAATCTTTACTTATCACACAATTTCTGAAACTCAAACACCAGAACCACACACCAACTCTGCAAAACCATACACTAATTCTCGATCCTAGACTTTTCAATTTCATAAAACACTTTCTGAAAAACACAACACGCAATTCGCTATGTATCGCACAAAAATCTAACAGGAATGAATATTATGGCAAAGGTGTTTGCAAATGTTTGCTTTTGAGATGTGTTTGTGATATTTTGAATGCAGTGCTTCATGAGCATGTGAGACGTTTTGCATTTTGTGTGTAAAGTTTTGAAAAAAGAAGCAAAGTTTTGAAAATGCGTGTAAGCAGCTGTAACTGTAATAGTAGGCCTATTTGTTCATCTAATTATCATGTGAATAGGCACATTTCTATTGTTGTGTGTGTGGGAAACTCTGGAGAACAGAGTCACAGTTCTAGTGTCATTAGCATCTTAAACCCCAACACAAGCTCAAGATTTGACAAACTCAACACTTATGGATATTTACATACATACGCAAGCTTCATCCTCCAAACAGCTGATTAAAAACACAATAATAATCCACACGACTTGAGTCCATCAATTAACATTTAGTAAAGTGAAAAGCTTTGTGTTTGTAAAAAAACAGGAGAGAAATAAGCACAGATCAAGCACTGTTTATGAACAAAAACAGTCCAAAATAAAAATGTAGATGGATTTTGATGTGAGAGGACAACAGGGAATGAATTTTTTGGACTCATGTTTTGTCTGGAAGTGACAGTTTATAGTTAAAATGTCTTAATTATGGACTTGTTTCTTACAAACACACAGCTTTTCACTTCACACGATGTGCATTGATGGGCTGGAGTCATGAGAATTACTTGTGGATTATTGTGATGTTTTTATCAGCTGTTTGGACTCTCATTCTGACGGCACCCATTCACTGCAGAGGATCCATAGGTGATGTAATGCTACATTTCTCCAAATCTGTTTTGATGAAAAACACATCTACATCTTGGATGGCCTGAGGGTGAGTACATTTTCAGCAAATTATTCCTTTAAACCTTATCTCAAAATTGTAGTTTATAATTTTTCCTTTGCAATTTATGCATTTAATACATAATATACAGACTATAAAGAAACTGAAATTAAACCTGCAAATGCATAATTCCTTAAATTGTTTGAAGACAAATATTCAATGCATATGTACTGCCCTGTGCATTTATTTCCAATAGCTGTAACTGCAGAATCCTGGAGTTGAGCATCTTGTGGGAACTTGAAAAGTCCTGCATCCCCACATTCATGAAGATGAATATAAGTGACCTTAGTGGCAGATGGCAGTGACGCAGTGAACATCCCACCAATTCACTCATCAAATCACTATTGTTCAAAATTCAGAGGCCTCTGATTGGCTGAGAGGAGAGAGATGTGAGTATAAATGGAAGCTGAAGATGAAAGATCCATGAGACACCAACTCCTGTGAGGAACATTTCACACTGAAAACCCTTCAGTCAAAACTGAGCTTGAACTTCAACACTCAGACCAACAGAATCAGTATCAGTCATGGCGACCTACATGGACATGTCTTTCCAGAGCAGCATCAAGACTCAACATGTGCAACATGCAAGGTAAGAAGAACTTCAGAAACTGTGAGATGCATAAAGAGCTTCAAACGAAAGCATCAGTATTTTATTTGATTTTAATATTTTAAGTGCACATCAGCTGACGTGATTGTGTTGTTGTTTTCAGGTGTGTTCTTACGTGTTTGGAGAGAAAGTGTGGCAACAGTTTGGAGAAGCTCAAGTGTGCTCTTGGAGAGTATCTTCAGAGCAGCATCCACACCTCAGATCTTCTGGACAGGGCCGTGTCTTTCATCACCCTCAAAAGAGTTTTACTTTCCTATGACGGCTACTCCAAATATTCCCGTGACATCCTGCGTCTTTTTCCTGATCACACAGAGGATGTAGCAGCGTTATGCTCTGAAGAATGAACATCACATGAGGATCAAGAAAAACGCACAATCACACAAACGATTCTTTTGAGAAAGACTGAAAATCTTGAACTATAAAGCCTTAATGTAGCATTTATATTCATTTCTCCTTTTAATTTATATTTCTTGCTCAAAAGAATATTTTTAGATTTTTGTTTTCACAAATGCTCATTTTTATGCATTATATGCATTATTCTTAGCAGTTGCACTGCAATATATTTTTATGCATTTGTAAGTGAATGATACTTACAAATGCATGGAAATTTAAAACAAAACTCCTTTAATGGGAGTAAATGTTTTTATACTGTCATTATTGTGATTCACAATGATCTCAAGCCATGTAATGGGCAATGGGTCCAAAAGATAGAAAATTAAAGAAGTTTTTACAGCAATTTCCATCCAGTGTCTTATTTGTTGTGTAGTATGGTTTTCGGCACCATAACTGGTCTGATATAAAATATGTCACATGCTTGTTCTGTTTAGCATCTTTAAAGGAGGAGACAGAATTCAATAATAAAAAATTTCTCACAATAACACATTTCTATACAGTCTATGTACATATTTTGTTGAACTACTGTACCGTAAACGGTTGAATTGTTGAAAGTGTAAAGGCGCTAAACAGTATAGTATATTTTTGATTTTGCAGTAAAAACACACTTTATTATGTATAGCTAACAGGGGAGCTCACGTAAGCACACATACACCTCCAAAGTGAATTTACATACATTCTAAACAATACACATCTTAAAGATACTTGCTAAATATTAACATCCGACAGGAAGATCTTCAATAAGCATTGCAGGTGAGCCCAACATGAAATAGACATCTGAGTGAGTGATGTATGTGTGCTATGGATACTCACTAATGTCAACACGTACATTACATGAATGTAAGTAATGTAGATAAACAATTCTACATAATGTAACTAAACGTAAGTCATATTTTATTTGTTCATTAGTACTGTTGATATATTGAGGAACATTTGTGTTGGCTAAAAAGAGAGTTAATACATCAGCAACTACCTCAACATTTAAATGTAGAATTGTGGACACAAATCATAGAGGTATCTTGAGCCTTGTCTGGATGTTACAGGGATAGATGAGAGAAGTACACGTGTACTTATCTGGTGCGGAGTGACTGAAGAAGGAATGCTGCCATCAAAGGCTTTGAGTGAGTATACTACAGAAATGAATAAAATCTTTTAAAATCTTAAATTGTAGTTTATTTTAATTGTTGTTGTCACGAATCCAGTCTATGAACTTCCGTTCACTCACCACCAGAGGTCACTCGCTCACCACATTGACTCTCACAACACCCATCACACTGGACTCCATTTCCCATCATCCATTGCACTGATGACACATACACAGCTGATTACACTGATTGCACATACACAGCTGAAGGCACTGATCACACAGCTATCACTAATCACACACTCTACTTAAGCCATGGACTTTCTCTCCCTCATGGCTGAGTATTGTATGCACTTATCCCTCTCCTAGCGATAGCTACTCAACAGAGCCCATGTAGTTTTCTTAGTCTTGCCTTGCCTTGCCTGTTTTTCTGTGTTTTATTCTAGCCTGTGTTTCCTGGATTAACCCTTTCCGTGCCATTCCGTGTTTCTGTTCAGTTCCTGTGTTGTCCTGTGTTTTTCACTCCCCTAGTGTTAGCTGCTTTACGGAATGTTTGTTTTCTAGTCTGTGTTTCCCTGTATTTACCCCTGTCTCACTGTTCGGACTCTGTTTATTCCCTTGCCTGGATTATCTCTCTGCCTTGCCCCTTTGGATACTGTTCGCCCATTGTTGACCTTCGCTTGCCCTAGGATTACTCTTTGTCTTGTCCCTGCCATACCTGTTTGCCATTGTTTCGACCCTGCCTGTATATATGACCATGCCTTTAAATAAAAGCTTGCACTTGGATCCTCACGTCTCGTCAGCCGCGTTACATTTGTAATAAGTACTTTTTCTGATTCTTGATTTCTGTGCATTTGCAGCAGAGCTTTTGTGGTGGAGCAGGACCTGCAAGGCAAGGTGACAGTGGCATTTGTGGATAAAAGGAAAAGCCAGAAACAAAAATAAAGTAAGATCAATTTGCTACTTTTAATACAGGAATCAAATGACATTGTGCTGTTAAAATGACTGCTTTTGTTTGATGTTTTTGTAGGATCTGAAATGTCTGCAGACTGGTGTGAGTACTGAGGATGGGGGACCCACAGCAGCATCCTGGAA
The DNA here is from genome assembly GCF_012432095.1 of Onychostoma macrolepis. Lineage (NCBI taxonomy): Eukaryota > Metazoa > Chordata > Actinopteri > Cypriniformes > Cyprinidae > Onychostoma > Onychostoma macrolepis. Next base: position 366,285 of record NC_081165.1, on the reverse strand, counting down.
ATGGTATAGTGCCATGAATGAGACCCTCCATCACTCCACCTGCCCTTACTGCCTCATCTGGGCCAGATGTAGCTGTGGTTTCTTCATCCTCAGTGAGCCCAGAGCCAGTGAGAGCGTCTTGGAAAATACTAAAAGACATTGAGGATGTGATTTTGGTCAAAGTTTGTTCAGCTGGTTGTTTGTTTCTGTTCATACAATATCAGTCAATGGAGTCCGACTTTCAGAAGCTTCATGACATTATTTGATGCTTTTGAAGCTTCTGAAACTCGGGCTCCACTGACTGATATTGTATGAACCAAAACCAGCAGGGCAAACTTCAGCCAACATCACCTTTTGTGTTCAGGAAAAAAAACCGAAAAAACAAAACGAAACAGTCGAAATGTTACGCGAATAAAGATTATAGTTATAATATTTTGAGAGAGGCTATTCTAGCCTTTTTTTTTCGCATGCAAATGGCCCGGATTGGAAGCACCTGGAGAAGTTGCCAGGCCACCTGAATTGATTTGAATATTGTTGCGTCCAAGCATCATCTTACTGGGATTTATGCTCTCAAAATATTATAACTTTAATTTCTACGATTTAAATTCTCAAAATATTTCGACTTTATTCTCATATTTCGACTATATATATATATATTTATTTATTTATTTATTTTTTTAACGTGGCACTAAATTGCCTTCACGGTGAGTAAATAATGATTGAATTTATATGCTTGGGTGAATTTACTTTTTAAGCCCCCCAACTAGAAGTAGTATGAAATGTATGTGCATTTAGTACCTTGAAGAAATAAACTTTCTGAAATAAGCAGCTTGGAGTGGTTGTGCCTGAGATGTTTACAGTTCTTCATTTGGCAGATGCTTTTATCCAACTTGCAGTGCTCTAATTACAGGGACCCCCAATCCCTCTGAAGCAAGCTGGAATAAGGAGCCTTTCTAAGGACACACTGGTGGTGGTTACGGCTGCTGAGATTGAACCAGCAACCTTCTGCGTACCAGTTCACTGATTTAGCCAACTACACCACAAAAGTAATAAAGCTATGACAAAAATTTGCATGCAACTGTAAACATATGAAATCAAATTTTGCAAGAAATAGAATGCTGACAACGTGAATTGTGAAATATTTTAACTTGTTTAAATGTTTTACAGGTAGTCGTGCTCATGGAGAGCAGGCACACTAATGTTTTGAGCAGACACCGAAGCAGCCAGATTGTCAGCAGCCTTGCTTCCAGGTTGTGATGAGACAGATGGGTGCACTCAGGCAAGGATAGCCTCGATGCCCCTTTCCCATCCATGTTCAGATTCCAGTACGACTGCAGCAATGAGGGCCATGATGGATGGCAAAGATGGGTGAAGGTGGGCACTGTGGTCAGTTGCTTCATCAGAATAAAGCAGCAGAATTGGCACATCTGTGTTGAGATGGCAGTAGGATGTCGGTTCACCGCCGGTAAATACGTGATCGTCTGAACAATAAATTTGAATAAAGCATTGTGGTGTTGAATCATATGTATTTATTTATTTTGATGCTTGCTTTTATTCAATGTTTTATTTATTCATGTTTCCCATTGTTGTCAGCAAATAAAATATATTAATTTCATTAATGGATTAATTCATTGCTTGATTGAAAATTCACCTTGGCTGCATTGGTCTAGTATATATTCATGTATAGCTACAGTATGTGATATGACAAAAGAAATGACATTTTGCTTAAATTATTAAAAAATAATTTTATATAATTAATTATTGGTCAGCATTTATCATTATTATTTTTGTGCGTAAGTGTTGGGGTTGGCTATAATGCAATTAATTCTGGGGTAGTCTTAATTTTTAAGCAGTAATACTTACGTTTTTCAAGTATAAAATCAACAGTCTTCTCCAAAGGCAAGATCTTCGAGCAGCTGGCCGATGTCTTCTTTGTGCAGACATTGCAAACACCGAGGAAAACTCTACTATTAAATATTCCTTACACAAATGTCTCATTAAAATGTCTACAAATGGATAAAAAGAATCCGAGATCAGGTAAAAACCATAGACGCTGGTTCAATGGTTCGTTGCTGGGAGGTGTTCTCAATGAATTCACATGATTCATGGGTTCACAGAGATCGCCCCCAATGTATGACGTATTGAAGCCTTGTTTACTGAAAGCATAATACTTTGGCAGTGTGACCGTGCTCCGAGCCACTGGTTCAAAACAAAGGATTCACAAAGGTTTAGAAGCATCACTAAGTAGTGCTTTGTGTTCCAGTAAAAGGTTACACTTTATTTTGATAGTCCACTTTAGACATTCTACTAACTATAAGTAACTTTGTAACTACATGTGAACTACATGTCAACTAATTCTCATTCATTTGCAACTACATGTCTACTAACTCTCAGTAGGGTAGGTTTAGGGTTAGTAGAATAAGTTGACATATACTTGCAAAGTTTCTCATAGTCAGTATGTTGTATGTTGTGGACCCATCAAAATAAAGTGTTAGAAGATATTTAACAGACAGTCTACTAATAATCTAATGACTGCTAGTTGACATGTAGTTGCAAAGTTACTTACTGTTAGTAGAATGTCTAAAGTGGACTATCGAAATAAAGTGTTATGCAGTAAAAAGTTCCTATTGGGAACTCAGAATTTCCGACTTCCGATTACAAATGGAACGCACCATTTGATTTTCTCCCAATCTCCCAATCAGTCTTGGTAGGTCTAAAGTCTTTGGTGAGTCCTTTTTACCAACAATATTGACTTAAGTGTGTTTATAAAAATATGCTTTACGATATCTAAGGCATACTTGCGCCTTGCTGATGAGGCTGTGAGGATATTAGTCAAAATGTTGTAAGTGTTGTCTAGTAACAACATACAAGTGGGATGGGGATGTTTCTTATTTTAGATTATTTTCATTCAAGACAAAGGAAAAGACACCTATATTATTGATAAAATGACAAGAATCACAGAAGATGTCAGCCATTCAGTGGATTGTTTTATTTTGCAGCAGAAATCCATTCACTGAACAAAAACTTCCATTACCTTCACAGAAGGACACAAATGATCACGTGATCAATTAAAAAGACAAATGACAATATGACAAAGTTTGTCATGAGAATATAAACCTTCACAGAAGGAACAATCACAGCTGTATACAGTACTGGAAAGATTCAGAGAACAAACCTTTTTACTTTTACAATCCCTTAAAATAGGGAGATTCTGAATATGATCTATTATAGACCAAAGTGGAAAACATCAAATATGAATCAAAGAATATTAATGATTATCAATGTGAGTCCATTTTGAGCTACTTTCTGTAAACAGCACTAAATTAATAATGGTGCAAGATTCTTGCCATTATATTAATATCAAGAAATTATAACATTTCATAGAAGATATGCTGTGTAAATTGACTCTTTATCAGCTTTTAGAACAAAACTTTAGTTTCAGAGTAGTTTTCAGATTATAAATGGCCTTTAAAATAATAAAGAAAGTGTTTACTTCACATCAAATGAAGAATGTAAAAGTTAATGTCTAATATAGACGTCAGTAAATGTTCCCATCTGGAACACTTGACATGAAGTCTTCATAGAAGATTGAATCATCAGAGCACTTAGCAGGACCAATATCTCTTCCAAACTGGAACTCATTAAACACTTTTCCTCTAAAAGAGAAACTAAAAGCATAATAGTGCACTGAGTCTAGTGCAGACGTTCAGTCTGAGTCTTTAAGCTCTACCAAGGCCTCCAGATGGAGCTCTTGTTGACATTCATCTCTTTGCTGTGTTCTGGTCTGGCAGGACACTTTCCCTCTTGTTCTGCTTACATGAAGTCTGAAGCTTCTGGAAGTACTTCAGCAGTCTTCTCTGGCTCTCTGTCTTCATCTCATCTTTGGACACACCTGGAGAAGCTTTGATTGACAGCATGTGAACTGGAACTGTGGTGTTGCATGAAGTTGAGCGTCATCTCCAGGATATCTGCTTTCTCCAGCTTGGACTCAGGCTGCTGCTTGAAGAACTCTGGAGCCAGAAGACACTTGAGCTGCTCGATGCTGCTGTTGATACGATCTCTGCGCATCTTCTCCACCCTTGGCTTTCTCAGCTGCAAATGAAGACAGAAAAGCATTAGGAAAGTGTCCATCAAATAAGACAATGATTTAGAGGAGCCGTGAAAGCTGCTGCAGTAATGTTGCTGTAAGTAAGATGTGAATGTACCTTGTTGTTGAGAGGGAGATGCTCCTTTGAGATGATCGTAGGTGTCATGTCTGGATCTCTGTGCTGTAGATCTCTCTGTTCAGGGTGAGTCTGATTTGCACTGGCTGCAGCTCCTCTATTTATACTCCCAAATCTCCATATGAATGTGTGAGGCTTGAGCTTGTTGGAGTTTCTCACAGTTTGGAGCCAATGGAAGAGCTCAAACAGACAATGAGGGATGTGGGCCGCCACATGCTCAATGATCCTCCATCAGGGACTCAAAGGAGCAGGCGGAGGGTGAATCTGGGAAAGTGTTGACCTTTAGAGAGCTCATGTTCATATCAATGACACTGAAGCAGCATACGCTCATCTTTACTAGAAACACGTGGAGTCAGTGAGCACGCGTACATGACTGTGCACTGAAGCATCTCACAACATCAAAGTCATGGCATTCTTACACATTGTGATCTGAATTACTCTGTACTTTAAACAGAGCAGTGTTTTAGTTTGCATTCCATAGTTTCACATCAAACTAAAATATTACAATATTTTCTTTTTTATAAAACTGTTTAGGTCACGTCAAGTCATAACAAAATGAATAACAAAATTAAGGTTAATCAATGAAAATAAAACTGTTCAAATGTTTTCTTATTTTGCGCAAACAAGTTATTTATTTATGACGATTTGCATGAAGATCAACATTTTAAGTCGTCTCACAGAAGTGCAGATATTTAGTGTCATAATTTATGATATTCAGCATTATCATTGCTGCCGTGACGTCACTCACACACGATGGACTCCAGATGAAGCAGATGTGTGTGTGTGTGTGTGTGTTTGTGATGGTCAGTGTGAGTAGATCTCATGTGAGGTTCCCACACTGAATCTCTGTTTTCACATCAATGGAGCACAAAAGCATCCAGAGTCTTGAATGGAGCATTAGTGACGCTGAAGACTCTGTGTTCAACCTGACGTCACCAACCATCTGGAGGGAAACGTCCTGATGCACAGCGACATGTCCTGACTTGATGCAGGAGTCAGTAAGTTATCACCTTCTGATCAGAATTATTATTATGCAATGAGAATATGCAAAAATATGCATATTAATTTTATTATTGAATATGTAAAACATCACTTCTTAATTCCTTTTTTTTTTTTTTAGCAGCAAATAGATTTTAGTTAAATTTGTGACATGTTTGTTCAGATGACAAAAATATGTTAAGTGCCCGATGCAAAAGCTTAGTCATTTTAGAAGTGCATGATGCATTAAGGAAAATAAACCTTGATTGTGCTGTAATTCTGTTCATCATCAGTGACATCATCAAACCAGCTCGTCAAGCTCATGCATGTAAATATCCAAAAGTTCGTCAGCTCCCTTGTGTGTTTGTCAAATCTTGAGCTTGTGTTGGGGTTTAGGATGCTAATGACACTAGAACTGTGACTGTGTTCTCCAGAGTTTCCCACACACACAACAATAGAAGTGTGTCTATTCACATGATAATGAACCTTAATGCACGACAGATTCCCTACAAGCTTTCTCACGCCTCTGATGCTGAAGATTTGTTGACTTTGTACATGAAATTGAAGATGGTTTTTTAAATAAAACATTTAATTCTGTTCTTTTCATTTTGGAGTTAGAATATCAGTGTATGAAGTTGAAATAGTGTAAAGTCCAATCCATTGATGTTGACATCTGACCTTTGGTCTATTAGTTGAGTTCTATTGCCTTTGAGAGTTTTTGAGTGAGTTCAGTTTCTCATACTCTGTTCATTCACTCAATTCAAATACAATGGTAGCCTACTGTACAATTTTCCTCCAGTAGAAACAAAAAAAATTTAAAAAAAAATTTAAAAATAAAATCCCACTAGGAATATGGGCCACCACATGCTCAGTGAAAGACACTGCTTTCCAATACATATTTAAAATTGACTTGAGTTACAGAGACACATGGATTCACACACTCATCACACATTCGTTTTCACGTTTTGAGCATCTTGTGGGAACTTGAAATGTCCTGCATCCCCACATTCATAAAGATGAATCTAAGTGACCTTAGTGGCAGATGGCAGTGATGAGAACATCCCACCAATTCACTCATCAACACACTATTGTTCAAAATTCAGAGGCCTCTGATTGGCTGAGAGGAGAGCGATGTGAGTATAAATGGAAGCTGAAGATGAAAGATCCATGAGACACCAACTCCTGTGAGGAACATTTCACACTGAAAACCCTTCAGTCAAAACTGAGCTTGAACTTCAACACTCAGACCAACAGAATCAGTATCAGTCATGGCGACCTACATGGACATGTCTTTCCAGAGCAGCATCAAGACTCAACATGTGCAACATGCAAGGTAAGAAGAACTTCAGAAACTGTGAGATGCATAAAGAGCTTCAAACGAAAGCATCAGTATTTTATTTGGTTTCAATATTTTAAATGTCATCAGCTGACGTGATTGTGTTGTTGTTTTCAGGTGTGTTCTTACGTGTTTGGAGAGAAAGTGTGGCAACAGTTTGGAGAAGCTCAAGTGTGCTCTTGGAGAGTATCTTCAGAGCAGCATCCACACCTCAGATCTTCTGGACAGGGCCGTGTCTTTCATCACCCTCAAAAGAGTTTTACTTTCCTATGACGGCTACTCCAAATATTCCCGTGACATCCTGCGTCTTTTTCCTGATCACACAGAGGATGTAGCAGCGTTATGCTCTGAAGAATGAACATCACATGAGGATCAAGAAAAACGCACAATCACACAAACGATTCTTTTGAGAAAGACTGAACATAAAGAAGACTTAAAAAACCTTATCTTTTTTTTTTTTTAAATCTCTCACTTTAATGCCTTTATCTTTGTATTTATAACTTTATGCCTTAAGGATTTTTACATTTAAATTTATTTCGTCCTCGAAATAATATTTTTATATTTTTGTCATCACAAATGCTGTTCTATGCATTATATGCATTATTATTGCCAGTTACACTGCAATATCTTTTTTAATAACTGTGTTTGCAAGTGAATGATACTTTATGCTGATTTTTGTTAAAAATTCTCGAAGAGATTTAAACCAAAACTCCTTTAATGGGAGTAAATGTTGTATTGTGATTATTGTGGTTCAACAATTATCTCAAGCCATGTAATGGGCAATGGGTCCAAAAGGTTAAAGGAGAAAATTAAAGGAGTTTTTTTTAATGCAATTTCTATCCAGTGTCTTATTTGTTGTATATTATGAAGGTTTCCTGCACCATAACTGGTCAAATTTCTAATATGTTACGTGTTTGTTCTCTTTAGCATATTTAAAGGAGGAGACAACATTCAATAATAGAAATGTTCTCACAATAACACATTTCTATACAGTCTATGTATATATTTTGTCTTTATGCTCTCAGAACATAGAAATGCTTTCGATCATTTTGCAGTTGCATTAACTATCCTCAGGTTGATTTTAGACAAAATGTTGTAGGTGTTGTCTAGCAGCAGTGGACAAAGTACACAACACCATTACTTGAGTAAAAGTTGTAAAGACAGATTTTAATTAAAGTAAAAGTACAGAGCTTTTTAAAAGTACTTAAGTACTAAAAGTAAATTTCCTTTATGTCAAAGCACTGTTTTCTTATGTAATACTTGCAATATCTTATGCCTGTGAAGTAACTTACAATACATTACACCTACTGAATACACTGAGCTTGTAGTATCTTTGGAATAAAAAGCTTTTACAATGTTAAAAGCCTATTGAAATGAAACAAGTAAGTTGACAAAAAATAAAATAAAATAAAATAAATATATATATATATATATATAAATATATTAGAGATGCGCGGATGAGCTCAAACGCCACCCGAATCCGCTGCTTCAAATAAATTATCCGCCCGCCACCCATCCGCACCTATATTTTTCTCTGATATAAATAACCGACCCGACCCGCACCCGATTGTCACTTTACAATGATTCTAATTAGACTAATTCTTATTTTTGCATGATGATATGATGAATGGATGGTTCATTTTTAACAGCAGATTCAGTGATGTGAGAGCTGATCTGCCACCACATCTGCCGCGCATTACGGCTCCGACGCGGCCACCGGAGCTGATCACGGTCGCTCTGTCAAGTCAATGCTTGTGTTTATACCCATAGACAGTGGCGCCTGCAGGTGTAGGGCTGCACGCACTGTGCGTACAGCGCTCAGACTGACCTGAGATTTGCCCCGAAAACATTTCAGCAGTAAATTAGGCCCGTGTATGGGAATACAACGAATTCATGACAATGTTTTACATTCAAGCTACCCTTAAAATTTATAGTTAAAAGTTCTTTAAAATCATCTGGAATGCAATAAAGTAATTTTAAAAGCTGTTTTTAAAGCATTTGCTGTATGGATTAAAAAATAGGCTAATAAATAATTCACATATCAGACAAAATTGGTTGCAGAAAATCCTTTAAATTTTAAGGAATTCAGAGCAGAGCAACATAAAAATCTGAAAAAAATAATCGGGCCTCTTTTAGGCTTTTCCTTATTTTTATATTTTTATATTTTAGACGGTGATGAAAAATCTCCTCATTGGACGTGCCTTTAGAGAGAAATGCATCTTTACTGATTACATAATGAAAGAGTTTTTGTTTTCTATTTGAATTATTTCGTTTTAAAGTAGTAATTTAAAGCTTTCTATAGATATATTTATCATATTTGTGACTCAATTCCTTGAGTTTCGGTTCATCATTGTGAAGCGCCCCTGTTCAAGACGAGACAGCAAGCGCATCCTCTGTTTTCCTATTTATTTTATAACAGCACAACGTTTTGTTGATATTGTGAATACACACAAATAAAAGTAGACCCTTTACAGTTCGGAATGATGTATTACTCTTACCTTTATGAGCAAAAATTACAGCGTGTTTTAAGTTGTTTCCACTATCACGAAAAAATGCAAGTGAGAGCTCTGGCGCCTCCATGTCCTGCAGAGCGCGCTTCAGCTTCCGCTCTTCACACAAACGATTAGATATGCACCTAGCGCACATTTATACAGTTCAAACATTTAAACTAACATTGTGATATGCTTGAACTGTTTATATCTGTAGATTTTATTTTAGGCAAGTCGTGATGATTTGAGAAGTTAAATTGTTCATCCACACAGCGCTGGCAGTGTGTGCACACATCTACGTGTAACCATTCATCCACATTTTAACTGATTGGAAAGTGAAATTGCTGTAAATACAGACTGATAAGAAAAAAAAAATCAAAAATCAAACCTGCTTTAAAGCACAGCAACACAACTGTAGCGGTATAACTTTACAATAGCAGCACCGCTTTAACAAAAAAAAAAAAAAGCAAAACAGCAAGATTTATTTGACATCAAAACAAAAATTTAAAAAATGCTCTTTAATTGCTCTCGTGGTACTTTGATGTCATACACAGAACGGTCTGTTCTTCAAGTCAAAAACCTATTGTTTTAATAAGAGACGCACAACATTTCTTCTGTGGCTTTATAGGTAATATTTTTGTTTACACAATTTTGCAAAATTTGACAATATTGTGTCTAATATATACCAAAATATTAACTTCTTATCATTGAGTTGCTGTAAATAAATATCACATTTGCAGCTGGTCATTGTTAAAAAAAAATGCTGGGAACTCACTTCACGTAAACCCACAGGAGTAATAACTGATATGCTGTCTAAAAATTTTTACCACTTTCTATTTCAAGGACCTTGATAGAAATGTAGTGGAGTGAAAAGTATGATATTTGTCTTTCAAATGCAGTGAATTCATAAGTTTCCTGAAAAAATACTCAAGTAAAGTACTACAAATACTCAAAAAGTGTACTTAAGTACAATACACAAGCAAATGTACTTTGTTATTGTCCACCTCTGTTGTATAGTCACAACATACATTCTCGATCGTTTTTTGTTTTTTTTGTTTTCTCTGTCACTAATAATCAGTTATTCACTGGCATGACCAATAATAGCACGCTAAGGACAAACCGTTTACCCCTTATAAAAAATTAAGGTAACACTTTATTTTAAGATGTCCATAATACAGAGTAATTACCTAATTAAGTACTTAGCAGTAGCCGTTGTACTTACATGAAACAAAATGCACCATGTAACTAAGTTATGGAACAGCCTGTACTTACAATTTGTAATTATGTTCATGTAATAGGCAGCTACTGTTACACATCTGTAACAGACCGAGTCTGTTACACAGCTACTTGTGTAACCAAAAGATTGTTACATATGTGTTGCAGACTTTATACAACATAATTATAAATGTAAGTACACAGACATAAGCTACTTAAAATAAGTGTATCAAGATTGTGCTTAAGTGTACTTCATGTGTATCTATACTGTACACCTTATCCAGCTGCACCTTAGTTTGATTTAACCCTCCAGTACACAGCTTAAATACATGTAATAGCTTTCTAATTACATTAAAATTACAGATTATTACACAGGCATATGCTACTTAAAAATAAAGTGTATCAAGATTGTACTTAAGTGTACAAGTAGCTGTGTAACAGACTCTGTTTGTTACATATGTGTAACAGTAGCTAATGTAACATTACATCTACATAATTACAAACTGTAATTGCAGGCTGTTCCATAACTTAATTACATGGTAAGTACATTTTATTTCATGTAAGTACAAGGGCTACTACTAAGTACTTAATTAGGTAATTACTCTGTATTATGACACCTTAAAATAAAGTTTTACCAAAATTAACCATGGTTTTAGTACAAATAAATAGAACCATGGTTACTATAGTTAAATAGTTTAACCATTGTAGAACTATGGTTATACAAATAGTAATAAATACACCAAAAAAAACCATGGTTGCTAAACTTTTACCATAGTATAGTAAAACCATGGTTAATTTTCATAAAGTACCTGTCTCTGTCTCCCTCTTCTGGTGCTGTTTGCAATGTACATCCCACTAATGGACTAATTCATTCGTCAAGATCTGACAAGATACAGAGAATGTTGTGAGAGTGTTGAAGTGATTGTAATTACTGTGTGTCCAGTGTATTTTTGGGTGAACTTTTGTGGGAAAAACACAGAAAAACTAAGTAGGATGGGGATAAAATGACAATAATCACAGAAGATGTCAGACGTTCAGTTGATTGTTTTATTACGCAGCAGAAATATATTCACTGAACTGCTTTAATGTTTTAAAACTTGTTACCGTCCCTCACAGAAGGACACAAATGATCAAATGATCAATTAAAAAGACAAATGACAAGATGACAAAGTTTGTCATGAGAATATAAACCTTCACAGAAGGAACAATGACAGCTGTATACAGTGCAGGAAAGATTCAAAGAATGTTGAGAACCAACAAACGTTTACAAACCCTATAAATAGGATACATCTGAATGTGAGTGATTATAAACCAAAGAGAAGAACATAAAATAGAGTTGAATGATTATCATCTCAGATAAAATCAAATTTGAGCCCATTTTGAGCCATTTTATATAAACAGTACAGAACTAATAATGGAGCAAGATTCTTGCCATCACATTAATTAAAGAAGAAAAAAAAAAGCATTTAGAACAATGTTTTAGTATGACCTTTAAAATAAAGTGTTCACATGACATGCAGATGTATCTCAAAGTCAGTGTCTAATATAGATGTCAGTAAATGTTCCCATCTGGAACTATTGACATGAAGTCTTCATAGAAGATTGAATCATCAGAGCACTTAGCAGGACCAATATCTCTTCCAAACTGGAACTCAGAAAACACTTTTTCTCAAAAAGAAAACTGAAACCGTGATAGTTCACTGAGTCTAGTGCAGACGTTCAGTCTGAGTCTTTAAGGCTCTACCAAGGCCTCCAGATGAAGCTCTTGTTGACATTCATCTCTTTGCTGTGTTCTGGTCTGGCAGGACACTTTCTCTCCTGTTCTGCTCACATTATGTCTGCAGCTTCTGGAAGTGCTTCAACAGTCTTCTCTGGCTCTCTGTCTTCATCTCATCTTTGGACACACCTGGAGAAGCCTTGATTGACAGCATGTGAACTGAAAGTGTGGTGCTGCATGAAGTTGAGCGTCACCACCAGGATATCTGCTTTCTCCAGCTTGAAATCAGGCTGCTCCTTGAGGAAATCTGGAGCCAGAAGACACTACTCAATGCTGCTGTTGATACGATCTCTGTGCATCTTCTCCACCACTGGCTTTCTCAGCTGCAAATGAAGACAGAAAAGCATCAGAAGAGTGTCCATCAAATAAGCCAATGATTTAGAGGAGCTGTGAAAGCTGCTGCAGTAATGCTGCTGTAAGTAAGATGTGAATGTACCTTGTTGTTGAGAGGGAGATGCTCCTTTGAGATGATTGTAGGTGTCATGTCTGGATCTCTGTGCTGTAGATCTCTCTGTTCTGAGTGAGTCTGATTTGCACTGGCTGCAGCTCCTCTATTTATACTCCCAAATCTCCATATGAATGTGTGAGGCTTGAGCTTGTTGGAGTTTCTCACAGTTTGGAGCCAATGGAAGAGCTCAGACAGACAATGAGGGATGTGGGCCGCCACATGCTCAATGATCCTCCATCAGGGGCTCAAAGGAGCAGGCGGAGGGTGAATCTGGGAAAGTGCTGACCTGTAGAGAGCTCATGTTCACATCAGTGTCATAAACAAACACGTGCAATACTGAGATTTCATTTAATCTAAAAGAACATTTCATGCCTATAGTAAACCAACACAACAGTATTAATTTTAATAATGTGCAAAGCAATGACATTTTTAAAAGAATTTAAATGTATAAATTCTTTTAGCTGTGAATTTTCACATGATTCTTTTACAGTTTGATTGCTCATTAATAAATTCAGCACATGCAGCTGCAGTTTAAAATCAGTTGAAATGCAGTAATGAAACAGCATTTTAGGTCAATGTAACAGGATATTCTGGTGAAGCAGCTGTTATGAGATCTGTGGTTGTACCTGTTCACACACACACACACACACACACACACAGACACAGCTGGTTCATGTCATAATGTGGACCCCGATCACACGCCCCAATGTTCCTGGAGCTGGTGAAGCCACAGAGACACACGGCTTCCCACACTTCTGTATTCATCACATTAAATCACTCACACAATAGAAGTGTGTCAGTTCCCACAGGACTAACATAGCTCTCAAACACTGACATATTTGCTGTGTGTCAGACAGAAGCTTCAAACAGAGTCCGAACGGCAAGGCAAAAGGGTTAATCCAAGGAACACAGACAGGAACCATAACATGAGAAAATGGCAAGGCAAGACTATGAAAACTAGAATAGGCTCTGTAGCTACCACTAGAGAGAGATAAACGCTATACAATACTCAGCGATCTGAGCAGGAAATGAGTGGGTGTTATGTAGTGTGTGTAATAGCTCTCAGGTGAGCGTGATTGGTGACAGCTGTGTGATCAGTGCAATGGATGATGGGAAATGCAGTCCAGTGTAATGTTTGGTGTGAGAGTCAATATAATAGAGAGGCGACCTCTTGTGGCAGTCGGACGGAAGGCCATGAACCAGATTCATGACAACTGCACAGACATGATTCAAGTGATTTCAATGAAATGCATTAGGGAAAGCATTTGAAAGCAACCTTTGATGTTTTAATATTAGGCCCATTTGTCCATCTAATTATCATGTGAATATAACATGATATATTCATATTCATATATTCAAAATACAAATATATTTGTATTTTAGGTGTGGCCTGAGAGCGCTAGCTGTTGTTTCGTATCCCTGTATCTACGGCTGCTTCTTATACCGGTTTCATCTACGGCTGTTCATACTGTTGTTTTGTGTACTGTTAGATCCTACTGTTTCCTGTGCATACAGCTGACTGTGTGGCCGTCGCGGTGCCGAACCGCTGCTCCCCGGAGTGTTCGTAAGACTATTTTGTTCAATCGATCTGTATGACATACTTGGGATGAAACCATGGACATTTTTGTCTATTGTGCAAGTCTATTAAACCAACACGCTTGTATTTTGGTTCATTGAAACAGTTTGATTGATTTTTAAATATTATTAATTGTGGTTGTGTGTATGTATGTTGTTTCTTTTTCTTTTTCTTTTGTTTTGTAAGTGTCTTGGTCAATGTGCATATATATCCACAGGTGAATGCCTGACGATCTGTGATACTGAAGCTTAAGAAGGGGAGAGTGTATTTGGTGATTTTTTTTGGTATAGTTTCTTTTCTTTTTGGTTTGTCATTTGCTTTAAGAATCTTTATGCACTGATTTGCTGTGTGGTTTGTCCCTTCTGTTATTTATTACGGTCTCTTTGTAATTGTGGGTATTTAATTGGTAAACTGTTGACGAGACCCATTCATGTTTTAGAATTAATGATTTTTGCAAAATAAATGTTATTTTGGTAAGTCACGTCCCTTGCTCACTTAGTAGAATCGAACCTGTGTTTCCTTGAGTAGCACCTGAGGGTGCATAGTATTTCCCTGGGTGCAAATCCTAGGGTTGTGTAGTCATCTCTCCAGTGTTTCTGTTGCACGACGCCACGTTGCTACACATACATGCGTGAGTACACATATGGACTAGCCAACAGGGTAGTACAGCATATTGAAGTCTCTGAGGTGGTTCCAGCCTAGTTCTAGGGGGGAAAGAACACCAGCAGAGACGACAGAGTGGGCTCTGTCGAGGGAAAGACACGGGCTAGCCGGACTGGGTTGCCTTCCGTGGAAGAATACGCATATGAGATCACTGCAGGGGCTGCTATATATGGACACCCAGCCTAACACACGTTCCACAAGCATACGAGTGTAGGCCTGGTGTCAGACACTCCGCCACGTCTGACTGCTGGGGGTGACGGAGGAACTCCCAGGATTAGCCATTTCTGGGGAACCCTACTGGAGCAAAAGATGCTCATGGAAGTGAAAGTACGCATCCTTCAGGTCGATCGCTGCAAACTAATCTCGGGGGCGGATGCACTCGGAAATGCGTTTTTGCGTTAACATCTTGAACGGGAGCTTGTGCAGAGCCCGGTTCAAGGTTCGCAGGTCCAAGATTAGACGTAACCCACCACCTTTCTTGGGCACAGTGAAGTAGGGGCTGTAAAACCCTGCCTTCATATCGGCTGGAGGGACCAGCTCGATCACGTCCTTCGCCAGTAGGACTTCGATCTCTTACGTAAGACAGGGGCATCGCTGCTCTGCACAGAGGTGAAGTGGATGCCCCTGAACCTGGGGGGGGGGGGACGCCGGGCGAACTGAATCGCATAGCCGAGTCTGATGATGCGGATGTTAGCCAGGCTCCCAGACACCGTGCCAGCGGGACCAACGGAACCACAGACGTACCCGGACTCAACTTGGGAGGCACTGAGGCGACCCAAATTGGAGTCTGCGTGAGCTGTGCAACACTTACCTGGTTCCAGGGTGGGGCAGAGGGTGTGAGAGAAGGCCTGGTAGCGTCCACGAACCACACACCGCTGTCTGCTGGCAAAGAGAGAGGGGGAAGCGAGTAGCAAGGTGTTTTACAACACGTCACACACTGCCAACCACGCCCTCTTGTGACCCAGAAATATAAAAATTGCTCTTTTATTGAAAATGTGGGTACCAGCGGTGGAACAAAAACAAAAGGAAACAAAAGATTCTCCACCCGGCCCTCTTCCAGGGGAGGGAGTGATGCGGACACCATCTCCCGAAGAGCAGATCCTCCCACCTCTGGGTCGCCCGTCTCAGGGCCTCTTACCCTTACGCTTGCCGCCTGGTTTGGCAGGGGCCTGGATGGGCTGGGCATTCCCCTTGAGTCCGGCCGCCTGCCGCCTAGGTGGAGGCTGCTGCTTAGGCTGAGCAGGGGTGGAGGTGGCTGCAGGGGGGTGGAGGAGCCGACAACTGAGTGGAGGTCATCGGGGCAGGATATGCTTAATCGCCTCCGTCTGCTTCTGTGCTACTGAAAACTGCTGGGCGAAGTTTTCAATGGTGTCGCAGAAGAGGCCGGCCTGACAGACAGGGGCGTTGAGGAACCGAACTTTGTCGGGCTCACGCATATCTGCCAGGTTCAGCCACAGGTGGTGCTCCTTGACCACTAAGGTGGACATCGCCCGACCCAGGCTGGAGGAGTAAGGAGCCTGAGCAGGTTGACTCGGCGGGTTATTCCTCACTGTAATCCTCAGGTCACCTAGGTTATTAACCGAAGTAGACTTCCTCTGAGCTGGCCCAGAAGAAGGACTAGATAGGGGAGTATACAAAGGGGCTCCATTCTCCTCAAGATACTGGAGTCTCGACCTTAACACTGAGATGGTCATGTTCCCACAGTCAGAACATGTACCATCCATGAGTGCCACCTCAGCGCATGCGAGGCCCAAACATGTGAGGCAGTAATCATGACCATCACCGGGGGCCAGGTAACAACCGCATCCAGTAGCACACGGTCTGAATGACATCTTCAAAAAGACGCAGGGTCAAACCTTGTGTGCTCTTTTAGGTATTGGCTCTCTACTGGTGCTGAAACGCACAGGGAAATGGCCGCGGCTACACAACAGTACAATAGTGCAAGCCTGTTGTGAGCACTCACTCTCTCATTGAAGGTGCAACTCTTCACCAGATGTGAGAACAGCTGTTTTTGCTCTCTTGTGAGATCACGACCAACACTGTCAGCGCCGTCACACCTGCACCGGACACGCAGAGGCTCTTTCCCAAACAAGCAGCTCGTCTTCCACCACTTCCGAAGAAGAAAGAAACACACACGCAGGAACAGCACATGTGTTCGGCTCCGAAGAGAAAAGCAAATATACGACGCACCAGCTGCTCATTAAATACTCGCACTGCAGCTCAGAGCAGCTGGTGCAATTATCGCATGCCAATGTGCATTGGCTCGTTTTTCTTACACTCTAAGTAAATTGGTCTCCCAAAGTGATCCTCAAGTACGTCAAACGTGACCGACTGAAATGGAACTGTCTTGTCTGAATCAGGAGGGAAATATGCACAGATCAACAGACGTTAACTGATGGACTAGAGACGTGTGGATTATTGTGATGTTTTTATCATTTAGACTTTCATTCTGATGGCTCCCATTCACTTCAGAAGATCCACTGGTGAGCAAGTAATGTAATGCTACATTTATCCAAATCTGATGAAGAAGCGAACTAATCTACATCTTGAATGGCTTGAGGGTGAATATATTTTCAGCCAATTTTTGGACGAATTATTCCTTTAAACCAAAACTTGAAATTTTTTTTACTTTTGCCATTTATGTGTTTCAAATTCAGTATACGGACTATAAAGATAGAAACTGAACCTGTGCGGAAATGTATAATTTTTTACATTTCTCATTGTTTTAAGAAACATTTTTAGAGCATATGTACTGTGTTTATTCATTTCCAATAGCTGCAACTGCAAAATTCTGGAGTTGACAATCTTGTGGGAACTTGAAATGTCCTGCATCCTCACATTCATAAAGATGAATATAAGTGACCTCAGTGGCAGAACATCCCACCAATTCACTCATCAAATCACTATTGTTCAATATTCAGAGGCCTCTGATTGGCTGAGAGGAGAGCGATGTGAGTATAAATGGAAGCTGAAGATGAAAGATCCATGAGACACCAACTCCTGTGAGGAACATTTCACACTGAAAACCCTTCAGTCAAAACTGAGCTTGAACTTCAACACTCAGACCAACAGAATCAGTATCAGTCATGGCGACCTACATGGACATGTCTTTCCAGAGCAGCATCAAGACTCAACATGTGCAACATGCAAGGTAAGAAGAACTTCAGAAACTGTGAGATGCATAAAGAGCTTCAAACGAAAGCATCAGTATTTTATTTGATTTTAATATTTTAAGTGCACATCAGCTGACGTGATTGTGTTGTTGTTTTCAGGTGTGTTCTTACGTGTTTGGAGAGAAAGTGTGGCAACAGTTTGGAGAAGCTCAAGTGTGCTCTTGGAGAGTATCTTCAGAGCAGCATCCACACCTCAGATCTTCTGGACAGGGCCGTGTCTTTCATCACCCTCAAAAGAGTTTTACTTTCCTATGACGGCTACTCCAAATATTCCCGTGACATCCTGCGTCTTTTTCCTGATCACACAGAGGATGTAGCAGCGTTATGCTCTGAAGAATGAACATCACATGAGGATCAAGAACAAAAACTCACATCTTCTCACTTCATCTTTTTTAGAAAATCTCTCACTATAATAATGTCTTTAACTTTGTATTTATAACTTTGTGCCTTAATGATTTTTACATTTACTTTTATTTCTTGCTCAAAAGAATGTTTTTATATTTGTATTTTCACAAATGCTCAGTTTTATGCGTTATATGCAATTATTATTATATTTTTTAATAATAGTGTTTGTAAGTGAATGATAGTTTATGCTGCTTTTTGTTTAAAAAAATGCATGAAGAGATTTAAACCAAAACTCCTTTAATTGGGGTAAATGTTGTTCTATTGTGATGAAGCAATAATCTCAAACCAGATACTGGATAACGGCTCCAAAAGTTAGAAAATAAAAGTAGTTTTTTTTACTGCAATTTCCATCCAGTGTCTTATTTGATGTGCATAATGAAGATTTCCTGCTCCATAACCAGTCAGATTAGCACATTTATCTTTTTTTAAAAAGAGGAGACAAAATTGAATCCTAATAAAGAATGTTCTCATATCAATACATTCCTATACAGTCCATGAATATATTTTGTGTTTCTGCTCTCAGTTAAAACCAGAAATGTTTTTGAACACTTTGCTAAAATGCATTTTAAGTCAGTGATCCCGATCAGGAGTTTGCATATCCCAGGATTACGAAAGAGAGACAACATTTTTTTTTTTTAATTAAGAGTGCCATAGAATCGCTTCTCAGTGATTCTATGGCACTAAGAGTTTCTAATGTAGCTGACTCGATGACTTTAGCAGTTGGCGCCATTCCGCAGTTTCGGGTGGTACTTTCTCCCATTCTCCCCAGTAATAAATAAGTGCACCGTCCTGGTATATCAAAAGTCTTTGGTGAGTCTTTTTCACCCACAATGTTGACTTATATGTGTGTTTATAAAAATATAACAGTGCTTAACAATATCCAAGGGACACTTGCATTTTAGTATATATATATATATATATATATATATATATATATATATGGTAACACTTTATTTTGATGGTCCCTTTTGAACATTCTGTTGACACTAAGTAATGTTGCAACTACATGTCAATAAACTCTCATAAGAGTATTAGTAGACTGTCTGCTTCATATCTACTAACTCCTTATTGTGTTGATCTCCCAACAGATATTCTACTGACTATAAGTAACTTTGCAAGAACGTGTCAACAATCAAACCCTAACTCTACCAGTCAACTAATACACTACTAACACTCTAATGAGAGTCAGTAGAAATGTAGGTGCACCATTACTTATAGTCAATAGAATGTGTTAAAGGGACCATCAAAATAAAGTGAAACCAAATATATATATATATATATATATATACACACTCTCAGAAATAAAGGTACAAAAGCTGTCACTGGGGCGGTACCTTTTCAAAAGGTACACTTTTGTACCTACTAGGTTCAAATATGTACACTTTAAGTACTAATCTGTACCTTTAAAGTACCAAAATGGACCCTTTAGATACAAGCATGTACCTTTTGAAAAGGTACAGCCCCAGTGACAGCTTTTGTACCTTTATTTCTGAGAGTGTATATATATATATATATATATATATATTCACTAGCTTGACTAATAATAGTGTGTTAAGGCCAAACTGTTTGCCTGTCTTTGTCTCCCTCTTCTGGTGCTGTTTGCAATGTACATCCCACTTATGGGCTAATTAATTAGTCAAGATCTGTGATTCAGGTTAATGAGAGCCTTTAAAACCCTCAGTTTTCTCTTGACAGAGAAATTGTGTCCAAGAGTAAAATGTTATGTGAGAGAGTGTTGAAAGAATGATTGTGATTATTGAATGAGTGTGACTATTGCCATTGGCATGTTTTTTGGATGAGTTTTTGTGGGACATTCAGGATATGATGGCATTTAAAAACCACAGAATACGTAAGATATTCAGTTGATTTTTTTTATTTCGCAGAAGGAATACATTCACTGAACTGCTTTAGACTTTTAAAACTTCAGTCAACTTCACAGAAGGACACAAATGTTCACATAATCAATTAAAAAGACAAATGACAAGATGACAAAGTTTTCATGAGAATATAAACCTTCACAGAAGGAACAATGACAGCTGTATACAGTGCAGGAAAGATTCAAAGAATGTTGAGGACCAACAAACGTTCACAAACCCTTAAAACAGGGTAAATCTGAATCTGATCTATTATAGACCAAAGAGAAAAACATCAAATATGGATAATTGAGTATGAATGATTATCATCTCAGATCAAATCAAATATGAGCCCATTTTGAGCCATTTTATATAAACAGTACAGAACTAATAGTGGAGCAAGATTCTTGCCATCAAATTCATATCAAGAAATTCTCTATTTTTTTCCACTTTTAGAACAAAGCATTAGTATCTGAGTAGTTATCAGATAATAAATTGCCTTCAAAATAAAGACAGTGTTTCTTTCACATGACATGCAGACGTATCTTAAAGTTAGTGTCTAATATAGACGTCAGTAAATGTTCCCATCTGGAACTCTTGACATGAAGTCTTCACAGAAGATTGAGTCATCAGAGCACTAAGCAGGAAAAATAAATATCTTCCAAACTGGAACTCATGAAACACCTTTTTCCCAAAAAGAGAAACTGAAAGCGTAACAGTGCACTGAGTCTAGTGCAGACGTTCAGTCTGAGTCTTTAAAGCTCTACCAAGGCCTCCAGATGGAGCTCTTGTTGACATTCATCTCTTTGCTGTGTTCTGGTCTGGCAGGACACTTTCCCTCTTGTTCTGCTTACATGAAGTCTGAAGCTTCTGGAAGTACTTCAGCAGTCTTCTATGGCTCTCTGTCTTCATCTCATCTTTGGACACACCTGGAGAAGCTTTGATTGACAGCATGCGAACTGGAATTGTGGCGTTGCATGAAGTTGAGCGTCATCTCCAGGATATCTGCTTTCTCCAGCTTGGACTCAGGCTGCTGCTTGAAGAACTCTGGAGCCAGAAGACACTTGAGCTGCTCGATGCTGCTGTTGATACGATATCTGCACATCGTCTACACCCTTGGCTTTCTCAGCTGCAAATGAACACAGAAAAGCATCAGAAGAGTGTCCATCAAATAAGCCACTGATTTAGAGGAGCAGTGAAAGCTGCTGCAGTAATGTTGCTGTAAGTAGGATATGAATGTACCTTGTTGTTGAGAGGGAGATGCTCCTTTGAGATGATTGTAGGTGTCATGTCTGGATCTCTGTGCTGTAGATCTCTCTGTTCAGAGTGAGTCTGATTTGCACTGGCTGCAGCTCCTCTATTTATACTCCCAGATCTCCATATGAATGTGTGAGGCTTGAGCTTGTTGGAGTTTCTCACAGTTTGGAGCCAATGGAAGAGCTCAGACAGACAATGAGGGATGTGGGCCGCCACATGCTCAATGATCCTCCATCAGGGACTCAAAGGAGCAGGTGGAGGGTGAATCTGGGAAAGTGTTGACCTGTAGAGAGCTCATGTTCATATCAATGTCACTGAAGCAGCATACGCTCATCTTTACTAGAAACACGTGGAGTCAGTGAGCACGCGTACATGACTGTGCACTGAAGCATCTCATGACATCAAAGTCATGGCATTCTTACACATTGTGATCTGAATTACTCTGTACTTTAAACAGAGCAGTGTTTTAGTTTGCATTCCATAGTTTAATATCAAACTAAAACAATAATTTATTTTATATAAAACTGTTTAGGTCATGTCAAATCATGACAAAATGAATAACAAAATTAAGGTTAATCAATAAAAATCAAATTCTTGAAATGTTTTCTTATTTTGGACAAACAAGTTCTTACAGTATTATTTTGATACATATGGATTTATTTATGAGGATTTGCACAAAGATCAACATTTTAAGTCGTCTCACAGAAGTGCAGATATTTAGTGTCATAATTTATGATATTCAGCATTATCATTGCTGCCGTGACGTCACTCACACACGATGGACTCCAGATTAAGCAGATGTGTGTGTGTGTGTGTGTTTGTGCTGGTCAGTGTGAGTAGATCTCATGTGAGGTTCCCACACTGACTCTCTGTTTTCACATCAATGGAGCACAAAAGCATCCAGAGTCTTGAATGGAGCATTAGTGACGCTGAAGACTCTGTGTTCAACCTGACGTCACCAACCATCTGGAGGGAAACGTCCTGATGCACAGCGACATGTCCTGACTTGATGCAGGAGTCAGTAAGTTATCACCTTCTGATCACAATTATTATTATGCAATGAGAATATGCAAAAATATATCACTTTTTAACTGCTTTTTCAGCAGCAAATAGATTTTAGTTACATTTTAGTTAAATTTGTGACATGTTTGTTTAGATGACAAAAATATCTTAAGCGCCTGATGCAAAAACTTCATCATTTTAGAAGTTCATGATGAATTAATTAATGAGGCATTTATATAGCGCTTTAATGTGTATTGCAATACACCCAAAGCGCTTTACAATCATGTGGGGGGTCTCTCCTCAGACCACCACCAGTGTGCAGCATCCACTTGAATGATGCGATGGCAGCCATAGGACAATGGCGCCAGTGCGCTCACCACACACCAACTACAGGTGGAGAGAAGAGAGAGTCATAGAGCCAATGAAGTTGATTGGCTCTATGACTCTCTCTGTGATGCATTAATTAATTAGTTCACCCAAAAATGAAAATTAGCCTGTGTTTTACTCACCCTCAAGGCATCCTAGGTGTATGTGACTTTCTTCTTTCAGACAAATCAAATCGGAGTTATATTAAAAATTGTGCTGGCCCCTCCAAGCCTTACAATGGGGGTATGCGGGTGTTTTTTGTCAACAGTTCAGAAGATGTGAAATAAAGTGCGCGTATCCATAATAAAACAAGCCTCACACGGCACCTGGGGGGTGAATTAAGGCCTCCTGTAGCGAATCCATGCGTTTTTGTAAAATAAATATCCATATTTCAAACGTAATAAACACTTTTTTCTCACTTCCGCTGACTGTCGCACACGGAAGCCGTTCCAGCGGATGATGTAGGATGTAGGCGTCATGTTTGCACCTCTGAGATATGCTAGTCTCGCGAGTTTGTTTACAGGAGCAAAGGAAACAAAGTTTCCTTACTTTAGCAAAGGAAAACCCGTCTCCTCTTGGCTTATATCGAAATCCTCTGACATTTTTCTTTACAAATCCTTGTTTTGTACTTCTAATTCGTGACCAGCATTTTGTTTTGTTCTCTCTCCGTGCTTGTCACTAATCGCGCAACGCGGACATCCTACATCATCCGCTGGAACGGCTTCCGTGTGCGACAGTCAGCAGAAGTGAGAAAAAAGTGTTTATTACTTTTGAAATATGGATATTTATTTTACAAAAACGCATGGATTCGCTACAGGAGGCCTTAATTCACCCCCCAGAGCCATGTGAGGTACGTTTTATTATGGATGCGCGCACTTTATTTCACGTCTTCTGAACTGTTGACAAAAAGCACCTGCTTAACCCATTGTCCAATCGTGAGCTTGTGTTGGGGTTTAGGATGCTAATGACACTAGAACTATGACTCTGTTCTCCAGAGTTTCCCACACACACAACAATAGAAGTGTGTCTATTTACATGATAATGAATCTGCAGGACAGATTCCCTACAAGCTTTCTCACGCCTCTGATGCTGATTTGTTGACTTTGTACATGAAACTGAAGATATTTTTTAAATAAAACATTTAATTCTGTTCTTTTCATTTTGGAGGTAGAATATCAGTGTATGAAATTAAAGGATTGGTAAACAGTTTTATTTCTAGACTTGATTATGTTTATGGGGTGCCGTCTAACATGTTAATGCTTCATTAAAAAACAAACAAACAAAAAAAACCACATTATTTTTCACATAATTTACCTTTATTCTACACTTCTCTTATGAATGCTCTGATGATTTCATGGTTTTATGAAGCCCCTCCCTCAGAAATACGCAATGGGTTCAGATTGGTTAGCTGGCCCAGTGTGTTGTGATTCGCTAAACAGCCTAGTGCAGTCCAGAAACATCACGCCCCCCACCTCAGTGCATGTGCTACGGTTGTATTGTAAACAATGGTGTCCTCAATATTGCTTATCAATTTGAGACCTTATCTTTTTGAGAAACCTTATCTTTTTGAAAACCTCTCACTGTAAAGCCCGAGACACACTGCACGATTTTCGGCTGTCCCAGATGAAAGAATGGCATTGTGAAAGAATCGTGGCGAATCAGAAATAGCCACGATTGTTTCACGATGCCAGTCTTTTGTCTGGGACAGCCAGAAATTGTGCAGTGTGTCTCGGGCTTAATGCCTTTAACTTTTTATATGTTTTGTATATTGTTTTTTAACATTTGGTTTTATCCTTCTTGCTCTAAATAAAATTAATAATATTTTTGTTATCACAAATGCTCAGTTCTATATATGCATTATTATTTGCAGTTACACTGCAATATATATTTTTAATAGTCGTGTTTGTTATTGAATGATACTTTATTCTTCTTTTTGTTAAAAATGCTTGAAGAGATTTAAACCAAACCTCCTTTAATGGGAGTAAATGTTGTTCAATTGTGAATCTTAACGGACAATGGGTCCAAAAGATTGAAAATTAAAGGATTTTTTTTTTACTGCAATTTCCATCCAGTATCTTATTTGTTGTGTATTATGAAGGTTTCCCGCACCATAACTGGTCAAATTTCTATATAAAATATGTTACGTGTTTGTTCTGTTTAGCATCCTTAAAGGAGGAGAAAGAATTCAATAATACAACCCAAATTCCGGAAATGTTGGGACGTTTTTTAAATTTGAATAAATTAAAACTAAAAGACTTTCAATTCACTTGAGACAATTTTTTATTCACAAAAGAACATAGAGAACATAACAAATGTTTAAATGTTTAAATTTTACACTTTTATCCACTAAATGAGCTCATTCCAAATTTGATGCCTTCTACAGGTCTCAAAAAATTGGCACGGGAGCAACAAAGGGCTGAAAAAGCAAAACATTTTGAAAATATTCAGCTGGGAGAACATCTAGCAGTTAATTAAGTTAATTGACATCAGGTCTGTAACATGATTAGCTATAAAAGGGATGTCTTAGAGAGGCAGAGTCTCTCAGAATTAAAGATGGGCAGGGGCTCTCCAATCTGTGAAAGAGTGCGTAAAAAGATTGTGGAATACTTTAAAAACAACGTTCCTCAAAGTCAAATTGCAAAGGCTTTGCAAATCTCATCATCTACAGTGCATAACATCATCAAGAGATTCATAGAAACTGGAGAAATCTCTGTGACGTCGTGTCCTGTGGGCCAAGGCTCATTTAAAATGGACTGTTTCCAAGTGGAAAAGTGTTCTATGGTCAGACGAGTCCAAATTAGACATCCTTTTTGGAAATAATGGACGCCGTGTCCTCCGGGCTAAAGAGGAGGGAGACCTTCTAGCGTGTTATCAGCATTCAGTTGAAAAGCCAGCATCTCTGATGGTATGGGGGTGCATAAGTGCATACGGTATGGGCAGCTTGCATGTTTTGGAAGACACTATGAATGCTGAAAGGTATATAAAGGTTTTAGAGTAACATATGCTCCCCTCCAGACGACGTTTATGCAGGACAATGCAAAACCACATACTGCAGCTATTACAACAGCATGGCTTCAAAGTAGAAGAGTCCAGGTGGTGAATTGGTCTGCCTGCAGTCCAGATCTTTCACCTATAGAGAACATTTGGCGCATCATTAAACGAAAAATACGTCAAAGACGACCACGAACACTTCAGCAGCTGGAAACCTATATCAGGCAAGAATGGGACCAAATTCCAACACCAAAACTTCAGAAACTCATAACCTCGATGCCCAGACGTCTTCAAACTGTTTTGAAAAGTAGAGGGGATGCTACACCATGGTAAACATGCCCCCTGTCCCAACTATTTTGAGACCTGTAGCAGGCATCAAATTTGAAATGAGCTCATTTTGTGCATAAAATTGTAAAATTTCTCAGTTTAAACATTTGTTACGTTATCTATGTTTTATTGTGAATACAATATTGGCTCTTTTTCATTTTATTCAAATTTAAAAAACATCCCAACATTCCGGAATTCGGGTTGTAGAAATATTCTCACAATAACACATTTCTATACAGTCTATGTATATATTTTGTCTGCTCACACTTTATATTAGGTGGCCTTAACTACTATGTACTTACATCAAAAAATAAGTACAATGTACTTATTGTGTTCATACTGTATTGCAAAACACTATTGCTGCTATTGAGGTGGGATATGGGTTTGGTTAGGAACAGGTTTGGTGGTTTGGGTAGGTTTAAGGGTGGGTTAAGGTGTAAAGGATAGCTCAAAGTGTAATTATAAATGTAATTACAGAAATTAATTACAGATGTATTTACATATAGGTATTTAAAAAAATATAAGTACAATGTAAAAAGATGTATGTACACAATAAGTGCATTCCCAGACAGCAAGCAGTGTCGGCCCAGATCCAGCCTACATGGATTTCACACAAGCCAGATGTGAGCTGGGTCTGGGCCAAAACTATGTTGCTGTCTGGGTTGTACCAAATGATTAATTCAAATGTAAGTACATGGTAGTTAAGGCCACCTAATATAAAGTGGGACCATTTGTCTTTATGTTCCCAGAGAATATAAATGTTTTTGATAATTTTGCTGTTGCATTAACTATCCTCAGTTTGATATTAGACAAAATGTTGTAGGTCTAGTCACAACATACATTATTGGTTGTTTGTTTTCTTTGTAGCTAATAATCAAATATCGTTGTAGCTACAATCAGAAATGATTATAACTACTGAATGAGTCTGTCCAGAATATTTTTGGATGGGCCTTTGTGGGAAAAACATGGAAAAACAAAGTGGGATGGGGATTTAAGATAAAATTACAATAATCACAGTCAGACGTTCAGTTGATTGTTTTATTTCGCAGCAAATACATTCACTGAAATGCTTTTGTCTTTTAAAACTTCAGTCACCTTCACAGAAGGACAAAAATGAACACTTGATCTATTAAAAAGACAAACGACAAGATGACAAAGTTTTCATGAGTATATAAACCTTCATAGAAGGAACAATGCAGCTGTATACAGTACAGGAAAAGATTCAGAGAACGTTGAGAACCAACAACTGTTTACAAACCCTTAAAACAGGGTAAATCTGAATATGATCTATTATAGACCAAAGAGAAAAACATCAAATATGAATCATAGAGTATGAATGATTATCATATCAGATGAAATCAAATATGAACCCATTTTAAGCCATTTTATATAAACAGTACAGAACTAATAATAGAGCAAGATTCTTGCCATCACATTAATATCAAGACTTTCACTCTTTTTCAGCTCTTAGAATAAAGCATTAGTATCTGAGTAGTTATCAGATAATAAATGGCCTTTCAAATAATAAAGACAGTGTTTCTTTCACATCACACGCAGATGTATCTCAAAGTCAGTGTCTAATATAGACATCAGTAAATGTTCCCATCTGGAACTCTTGACATGAAGTCTTCATAGAAGATTGAATTATGAGAATACTTAGCAGTAGAAATATCTCTTCCAAACTGGAACTAGACTCATGAAACACTTTTTCTCAAAAAGAGAAACTGAAAGCGTGATAGTCCACTGAGTCTAGTGCAGACGTTGTCTGAGGCTTTAAGGCTCTACCAAGGCTTCCAGATGGAGCTCTTGTTGACATTCATCTCTTTACTGAAGGTGTTCTGGTCTGGCAGGACACTTTCCCTTCTGTTCTGCTCACATGATGTCTGCAGCTTCTGGAAGTGCTTCTTCTCTGGCTCTCTGTTTTCATCTCATCTTTGGACACACCTGGAGAAGCCTTGATTGACAGCATGTGAACTGGAATTGTGGTGTTGCAGGAAGTTGTGCGTCATCTCCAAGATATCTGCTTTCTCCAGCTTGGACTCAGGCTGCTCCTTGAAGAACTCTGGAGCCAGAAGACACTTGAGCTGCTCGATGCTGCTGTTGATACAATATCTGCGCATCTTCTCCACCCATGGCTTTTTCAGCTGCAAATGAAGACAGAAAAGCATCAGGAAACTGGCCTTCAAATAAGCCAATGATTGAGAAGAGTGGTGAAAGCTGCTGCAGTAATGCTGCTGTAAGTAGGATGTGAATGTACCTTGTTGTTGAGAGGGAAATGCTCCTTTGAGATGATTGTAGGTGTCATGTCTGGATCTCTGTGCTGTAGATCTCTCTGTTCAGAGTGAGTCTGATTTGCACTGGCTGCAGCTCCTCTATTTATACTCCCAAATCTCCATATGAATGTGTGAGGCTTGAGCTTGTTGGAGTTTCTCACAGTTTGGAGCCAATGGAAGAGCTCAGACAGACAATGAGGGATGTGGGCCGCCACATGCTCAATGATCCTCCATCAGGTGGAGGGTGAATCTGGGAAGTGTTACTTTATCATTGTCATAACCAAACACGTGCCATAATGAGATTTAGTTTCCTCTAAAAGAACATTTCATCCCTATAAAAATAAACAAAACTTCAGTAATCATTTTAAAAATGTGCAAAGCAATGAAATTTGAATGAAAATGAATAAAATTATTTTTTAAAATAATTTAAATGCATTTATTCTTTTAGGTGTGTATTTACATGATTCTTTTACAGTTTGATTGTTCAAGAATAAAATCAGCACATGTGGCTGCAGTTTAAAATCAGTTGATATGCTGTAATGGAACAGTATTTTAGGTCAATGTAACAGGATATTCTGGTGAAGCAGCTGTTATGAGATATGTGGTTGTACCTGTTCTAAGGCTTGTGTTTCACACACACACACACACACACACACACACACACACACACACACACAGACAGACAGAGAGCTGGTTCATGTCATAATGTGGACCCCGATCACACGCCCCAATGTTCCTGGAGCTGGTGGAGCCACAGAGACACGCAGCTTCCCACACTTCTGTATTCATCACATTAAATCACTCACACAATAGAAGTGTGTCGGTTCCCACAGGACTAACATAGCTCTCAAACACTGACATATTTGCTGTGTTAAAAAAATACACCTTTGTTTAAAAAAACAGTTTGATTTAAAAAAAAAAAAAAATCATAACTGCACAGACATGTTTCACGTGATTTCAATGAAATGCATCAGGGAAAGGATTTGTAAAGCAACATTTTGATGTTTTAAATAGTAGGCCTATTTGTTCATCTAATTATCATGTTAATAGACACACTTCTATTGTTGTGTGTGTGGGAAACTCTGGAGAACAGAGTCACAGTTCTAGTGTCATTAGCATCCTAAACCCCAACACAAGCTCAAGATTTGACAAACTCACACTTATGGATATTTACATACATGCGTGAGCTGATAAAACACCACAATGATACACACGACTCCATTCCTTTAATTAACGTTTAATAAAGCAAAAAGTTGCATGTTTGTAAGAGGCAAATCCATCAAGATATTTTTAATTCCAAACTGTTGCTTCTGGCAACAATACAAGTCCACAATCCGTAATATTGCTTCCTCCAGTATAAAACAACAACAACAACAAAAAACTGTCTCGTCTGAATCAGGAGGGAAATATACGCGCATCAAGCACCATTTACAAAACAAATCTAAACAAATTTGTTGGTGGAGTTTGCTGTGAGAGGACAACACGGTATGGATTTTTTTTTTTTTTTTACTGGAGGAAGTTTTATTGTGGATTACTTGTGGATTATTGTGATGTTTTTATAGGCTGTTTGGACTAATTCTGAAGGTGCCCATTCACTGCAGAAGATCCACTGGTGAGCAAACGAAGTAATGCTACATTTCTCCAAATCCAATGAAGAAGCGAACTAATCTACATCTTGAGTAGCTTGAGGGTGAATACATTTTCAGCAAATTTTTTGGTGAATTATAGCTCTAAACCTAAACTTGAAATTTGTAATTTTGCCTTTGCAAATTATTTGTTTCAAATTCAGAATACAGACTATAAAGATAGAAATTGAACCTGTGTTGAAATGTATAATTCTTTACATTTCTCATTGTTTTAAGAAAGATTTTCGGAGCATATGCACTGTGTCCTGTGCATTTATTTCCAATGTAACTGCAAAATTCTGGAGTTGACCATCTTGTGGGAGCTTAAAATGTCCTGCATCCCCACATTCATAAAGATGAATAGAAGTGACCTTAGTGGCAGATGGCAGTGACGAACATCCCACCAATTCACTCATCAACACACTATTGTTCAAAATTCAGAGGCCTCTGATTGGCTGAGAGGAGAGAGATGTGAGTATAAATGGAAGCTGAAGATGAAAGATCCATGAGACACCAACTCCTATAAGGAACATTTCACACTGAAAACCCTTCAGTCAAAACTGAGCTTGAACTTCAACACTCAGACCAACAGAATCAGTATCAGTCATGGCGACCTACATGGACATGTCTTTCCAGAGCAGCATCAAGACTCAACATGTGCAACATGCAAGGTAAGAAGAACTTCAGAAACTGTGAGATGCATAAAGAGCTTCAAACGAAAGCATCAGTATTTTATTTGATTTTAATATTTTAAGTGCACATCAGCTGACGTGATTGTGTTGTTGTTTTCAGGTGTGTTCTTACGTGTTTGGAGAGAAAGTGTGGCAACAGTTTGGAGAAGCTCAAGTGTGCTCTTGGAGAGTATCTTCAGAGCAGCATCCACACCTCAGATCTTCTGGACAGGGCCGTGTCTTTCATCACCCTCAAAAGAGTTTTACTTTCCTATGACGGCTACTCCAAATATTCCCGTGACATCCTGCGTCTTTTTCCTGATCACACAGAGGATGTAGCAGCGTTATGCTCTGAAGAATGAACATCACATGAGGATCAAGAACAAAAACTCACATATATGACTCTTATGAGAAAGACTGAACATAAAGAAGACTTCATCTTTTTTTGAAAATCTCTCACTGTAATGTCTTTAACTTTGTATTTATAACTTTGTGCCTTAATGATTTTTACATTTACTTGTATTTCTTGTTCAAAAGAATGTTTTTATATTTGTATTTTCACAAATGCTCAATTTTATGCATTATATGCAATTATTATTAGATTTTTTTTTAAATAATATTTGTAAGTGAATGATACTTCATGCTGCTTTTTGTTTAAAAATTCATGAAGAGATTTAAACCAAAACTCCTTTAACTGGGGTAAATGTTGTTCTCTTGTGATGCAACAATAATCTCAAACCAGATACTGGATAATGGCTCCAAAAGATAGAAAATAAAAGTATGATTTTACTGCAATTTCCATTCAGTGTCTTATTTGATGTGCATAAAGAAGGAAGGTTTCCTGCTCCATAACCGGTCAGATTAGCACATTTAGCTTTTTTTTTTTTTTAAAGGAGGGGACAAAATTTAATCCTAATAAAGAATGTTCTCACATCAATATAGTCCTATACAGTCCATGAATATATTTTGTGTTTCTGCTCTCAGTTAAAACATAGAAATGCTTTTGATCATTTTGCTGATGCATTTTAAGTCATTGATTCCAGATCAGGAGTTTGCATGCCATGGCTCTTTTGTTTAGAAGGCAGGATTTACTCCACCATTTGAGGTCTCCCATTCTCCCCGGTAATAAGTGCACCGTCTTGGTACATATTAAGTATTTGGTGAGTCTTTTTCACCCACAATATTGATTTATGTGTGTATTTATAAAAAATATATAACAATGCTTAACAATGTCCAAAGGAACACTTGCATCTTGCTAATGAGGTTGTGAGGATATTAGACATTTAGTTACAAAGTTACATTCTCTGTCATTTGTTTTTCATTGTTTTCTCTGTAGCTAGTAATCAGATATTCACTGATAATAGTGCACTAAGGACAAACTGTTTACCTGTCTCTATCTCCCTCTTCTGGTGCTGTTTGCAATGTACATTCCACTAATGGACTAATTAGTCAAGATCTGTGATGCAGGTTAATAAGAGCCTTTAAAAACCTTCAGTTTTCTATTGATAGACAAATTGATTCTGAAAGGGAAAAGTTGTGTGAGAGTGTTGAAGAACATGATTGTAACTGTCTTTTATTTTTGGGAAAAACACAGAAAAACGAAGTGGGAAGGGGATTCATGGAAAAAATGACATTAATAATCACAGAAGTCAGACATTCAGTTGATTGTTTTATTTTACAGCAGAAAGACATTCACTGAACTGCTTTAGTGTTTTCAAATTTCAGTCACCTTCACAGAAGGACACAAATGATCAATTAAAAAGACAAAGGACAACATGACAAAGTTTGTCATGAAAATATAAACCTTCACAGAAGGAACAATGACAGCTGTATACAGTACAGGAAAAGTGTTTAAAAAAATATGTTTACAAACCCTAAAAACAGGGTAAATCTGAATATGATCTATTATAGACCAAAGAAAAAAACATCAAATATGAATCATAGAGTATGAATGATTATCATTTCAGATGAAATCAAATTTTAGCCCATTTTTAGCCATTTTATACAAACAGTACAAAACTAATAATGAAGCAAGATTCTTGCCATTAAATTCAAGAAGCTCACTCTTTTTCAGCTTTTAGAACAAAGCTTTAGAATCTGAGTATCTATCAGATAATAAATGGCCTTTAAAATAATAAAGACAATATAATAAGACAATAAAGTGTTTTTTTCACATCGCATGCAGATGTATCTTAAAGTCAGTGTCTAATATAGACGGCAGTAAATGTTCCCATCTGGAACTCTTGACATGAAGTCTTCACAGAAGATTGAGTCATCAGAGCACTTAGCAGGACCAATATCTTCCAAAATGGAACTCATGAAACACCTTTTCTCAAAAAGAGAAACTGAAAGCATAACAGTGCACTGAGTCTAGTGCAGATGTCCAGTCTGAGTCTTTAAAGCTCTACCAAGGCCTCCAGATGGAGCTCTTGTTGACATTCATCTCTTTGCTGTGTTCTGGTCTGGCAGGACACTTTCCCTCTTCTGCTTACATGAAGTCTGAAGCTTCTGGAAGTACTTCAGCAGTCTTCTCTGGCTCTCTGTCTTCATCTCATCTTTGGACACACCTGGAGAAGCTTTGACTGACTGCATGTGAACTGGAACTGTGGTGCTGCATGAAGTTGAGCGTCATCTCCAGGATATCTGCTTTCTCCAGCTTGGACTCAGGCTGCTGCTTGAAGAACTCTGGAGCCAGAAGACACTTGAGCTGCTCGATGCTGCTGTTGATACGATCTCTGCGCATCTTCTCCACCTTTGGCTTTCTCAGCTGCAAATGAAGACAGAAAAGCATCAGGAAAGTGTCCATCAAATAAGCCAATGATTTAGAGGAGCCGTGAAAGCTGCTGCAGTAATGTTGCTGTAAGTAGGATATGAATGTACCTTCTTGTTGAGAGGGAGATGCTCCTTTGAGATGATTGTAGGTGTCATGTCTGGATCTCTGTGCTGTAGATCTCTCTGTTCTGAGTGAGTCTGATTTGCACTGGCTGCAGCTCCTCTATTTATACTCGCAAATCTCCATATGAATGTGTGAGGCTTGAGCTTGTTGGAGTTTCTCACAGTTTGGAGCCAATGGAAGAGCTCAAACAGACAATGAGGGATGTGGGCCGCCACATGCTCAATGATCCTCCGTCAGGGACTCAAAGGAGCAGGCGGAGGGTGAATCTGGGAAAGTGTTGACCTGTAGAGAGCTCATGTTCATATCAATGTCACTGAAGCAGCACACACTCATCTTTACTAGAAACACGTGGAGTCAGTGAGCACGCGTACATGACTGTGCACTGAAGCATCTCACGACATCAAAGTCATGGCATTCTTACACATTGTGATCTGAATTACACTGTACTTTAAACAGAGCAGTGTTTTAGTTTGCATTCCATAAAGTATATTTATTTTATGTAAAACTGAATAAAATAACCATTTAGGTCACGTCAAATAAAGACGTCACAATAAAGAGTTTGCAGATATTAAGCAGACAGTCTACTAATATTCTAATGAGAGTTAGTTGAGTTAGTTCAAAAGGGACTATCAAAACAAAGGATTACCAAAATAATTATGTAATCATAAAAATCAAACTGTTCAAATGTTTTCTTATTTTGGGCAAACGAGTTGTTACAGTATTATTTGGAGACATGGATTTATTTATGAGGATTTGCATGAAGATCAACATTTCTACAAGTCTTCTTATAGAAGTGCAGATATTCAGTGTCATAATTTCTGATAATAAGCATTATCATTGCTGCTGTGAAAACTCTCTCGCACACACACACACACACATGATGGAGTCCAGATGAAGCAGATGTGTGTGTGTGTGTGTGTTTGTGATGGTCAGTGTGAGTAGATCTCATGTGAGGTTCCCACACTGAATCTCTGTTTTCACATCAATGGAGCACAAAAGCATCCAGAGTCTTGAATGGAGCATTAGTGACGCTGAAGACTCTGTGTTCAACCTGACGTCACCAACCATCTGGAGGGAAACGTCCTGATGCACAGCGACATGTCCTGACTTGATGTCAGTAAGTTATCGAATATGTAGAAGTATGTATATATTGAATATGTATAACATCACTTTTTGATTGCTTTTGCAGCAGCAAATAGATTTTAGTTACATTTTAGTTACATTTGTGACATGTTTGTTCAGATGACAAAAATATGTTAAGTGCCCGATGCAAAAGCTTAGTCATTTTAGAAGTGCATGATGCATTAAGGAAAATAAACCTTGATTGTGCTGTAATTCTGTTCATCATCAGTGACATCATCAAACCAGCTCGTCAAGCTCATGCATGTAAATATCCATAAGTGTGTCAAGTCCCTCGTGTGTTTATCAAATCTTGAGCTTGTGTTGGGGTTTAGGATGCTAATGACACTAGAACTGTGACTCTGTTCTCCAGAGTTTCCCACACACACAACAATAGAAGTGTGTCTATTCACATGATAATTAGATGGACAAATTAAAACCTCAGGGATTTAAAGTAGTTTTAATGTACATGTGTTTCCCATGGCATTCAAAATTACTTAGTGCTTCTAAAAAAAAAGAAAAAAAAAAAGTTTACTAATGTTTGTAATCCTTGTCAATAATCAATAATAAATAAACACTTATCTAATAGCTGAAAGTTTTATGCTGAAAGTTTTTATTCTGGATCTTAATACAATAACTTTGAGATTTGACCACATACAGTATATAAACACAATATTATTTTCTTTAATGTATTCTTAAATTCTCATTTTCATCTTTGTTATAGACTTTCTTTGAGTGAACCTGTGATTTATTTAATAATTTATTATAATCTTATTAATTTATTAACCTTGATTTGTTTTGATTAACATTTTTATTCTGAATTTGCTTTTATAAAATAAATTGTTACTATTTTTATTTTGCCTCAGAAATATTTTTCATTCTTTCAAAAATTGTGAATTTAAAGTTCTGTCATGCTCAATATTGTACTTGGATATATCTTAAATCTTGGACTTATATTTTGAACTCTCTTCATTTATTATTATTATTATTCATCTTATTATTATTATTATTATTGTTTTTAATTTAATGGTTTTTGTTTGTTTGTTTGTTTGTTTTTAATAACAGTCCATCTAAACATATATCAATGGTCCTGTGCAAAATACAGCAAAAACGAGTCAGTCTTTGGGAACTGTTTAGTCCTGTTTCCCACACACTTCTGTTGTGTGAATGATTTAATGTGATGAATACAGAAGTGTGGGAAGCCATGTGTCTCTGTGGCTCCACCAGCTTCAGGAGAGTGTGACTGCAGTCAGTTTAAAGATCTCTGAGAGAGCAGCTGTGTGCTTCATTGAGCATGTGGCGGCCCACATCCCTCATTGTCTGTCTGAGCTCTTCCATTGGCTCCAAACTGTGAGAAACTCCAACAAGCTCAAGCCTCACACATTCATATGGAGATCTGGGAGTATAAATAGAGGAGCTGCAGCCAGTGCAAATCAGACTCACTCAGAACAGAGAGATCTACAGCACAGAGATCCAGACATGACACCTACAATCATCTCAAAGGAGCATCTCCCTCTCAACAACAAGGTACATTCATATCCTACTTACTGCAGCAGCTTTCAAGGCTCTTCTTAAATATCAGCTTATCTGAACGCCACTTTACTGATGCTTTTCTGTCTTCATTTGCAGCTTAGAAAGCCAAGGGTGGAGAAGATTCTCAGATATTGTGTCAACTCAAGCTCAAGTGTCTTCTGGCTCCAGAGTTCTTCAAGCAGCAGCCTGATTCTAAGCTGGAGAAAGCAGATATCCTGGAGATGACGCTCAACTTCCTGCAACGCCACAATCCCAGTTCACATGCAGTCAGTCAAGGCTTCTCCAGGTGTGTCCATGAGATTCTGCACTTCCTGTCCAAAGATGAGATGAACACAGAGAGCCAGAGAAAGTGTCCTGCCAGACCAGAACACCTTCAGCAAAGGGATGAATGTTAACAAGTGCGCCATCTGGAGGCCTTGGTAGAGTCTTAAAGACTAGACTTGGTGGACTATTTCTATTTCAGTTTCTCTTTTTGAGAAAAAGTGTTTCATGAGTTCCAGCTTGGAAGAGATATTTGTATTGCTAAGTGCTTTGATGATTCAGTCTTCTATGAAGACTTCATGTCAACCCAGAGAGCAACATAATGATCTGGGCCGACCCTATGTTGCTGTCTGGGAAGAAATCCAGATTTACTGACGTCTATATTAGACAACATTGACTTTAAGACATGTCTGCATAGATATGTCTGCATAGGATGTGAAGGAAACACTGTCTTTATTTTAAAGGCTATTTATAATCTGATAACATCCTCAACTTCTAGGAAAGAGCTGATGGAGTCAGCACATATTATGTTATATATGTTATAATTTCTTGACAATAATGCAATGGCAAGAAATCTTGGTCCAGTATTAATTCTGTGTTGTTTATATGAAGTGGCTCAAATTGGGCTCATATTTGATATCTTCTGAGATGATTATCATACAGAGGCTTTATAACTCATATTTTAGCTTTTTCTCTGATGGGAACATACACTGACGTCTATATTAGACGATGCTGACTTTTACATTCTTCATGTGGTGTGAAGGAAACACTTATCTTATAGCCGAAAGTCTTTTATTCTGGATCTTTATAACTTTGAGATTTGACCACATAGAGTATATAAACAAAATATTATTTTCTTTAATGTATAGTTAAATACAAATTTTCATCTTCAATGGAGACTTGTGATTGATTTATTAAACTTGATTTGTTTTATTAACATTTTTAATCTTAATTTACTTTTATAAACGAAAATGTTACTGTTTAATTTTGCCTCTCAGAAATATTTTTAAATTTCCTTGAACAATTCTGTGATTTTTAAAGTTCTGTTATGTTTGAAATTGTACTTTTGAGGTTTTAAAGTCACCGTGTGACTCTTCTGAAGAACAGTGATCATTATTCTCATACTGAGAAATGTTTGTTTAATCATATAAATCTGCTTTATTTTTGTTTTAAATATGTTTATGTCTTTTGAAAAGACTGTTATGATGTTTAAACTCTGCTCTGTTGAGAGCACAAATGTATTTTGTATATTTTCCAAGCACATGTTGTGATATATTATCACTTAATGTTTGAATGATGTCATTTCCTCAATGACAAAACAAATATTCATGAAAATAAAATAAGTTGACATACTGTATATCTGTCTCTGCATTTTGGCATTTTTTCTTCACGTACAGTGGGTACGGAAAGTATTCAGACCCCCTTAAATTTTTCACTCTTTGTTATATTGCAGCCATTTGCTAAAATCATTTAAGTTCATTTTTTTTCCTCATTAATGTACACACAGCACCCCATATTGACAGAAAAACACAGAATTGTTGACATTTTTGCAGATTTATTAAAAAAGAAAAACTGAAATATCACATGGTCCTAAGTATTCAGACCCTTTGCTGTGACACTCATATATTTAACTCAGGTGCTGTCCATTTCTTCTGATCATCCTTGAAATGGTTCTACACCTTCATTTGAGTCCAGCTGTGTTTGATTATACTGATTGGACTTGATTAGGAAAGCCACACACCTGTCTATATAAGACCTTACAGCTCACAGTGCATGTCAGAGCAAATGAGAATCATGAGGTCAAAGGAACAGCCTGAAGAGCTCAGAGACAGAATTGGGGTCTGAATACTTAGGACCATGTGATATTTCAGTTTTTCTTTTTTAATAAATCTGCAAAAATGTCAACAATTCTGTGTTTTTCTGTCAATATGGGGTGCTGTGTGTACATTAATGAGGAAAAAAAAAGAACTTAAATGATTTTAGCAAATGGCTGCAATATAACAAAGAGTGAAAAATTTAAGGGGGTCTGAATACTTTCCGTACCCACTGTATATGCAGACAAAAATGGACATAAACTACCATCAAGTATTATGTAACTTTTGCATAAAATACAAGTAGAGGAACATTACTTTGGTCATTACATCCCTTTCAAAAATGAACCATGGTTTTACCACATTAAAAAAGACCCCCACAAATTAACCATGGTTTTGTTAGTAAATCTGTGGTTATACAAATATTAATCAATCTGCCAAAAAAAAAAAACAACAACAAAAAAACATGGTTACTACACTCTTACTATAATAAAACTATGGTTAATTTTTGTAAGGGGTTAGCTGTGCAGATGAATCTGATATTACTGAGCTCATGTTTATAGATGATGGCTTTTTCAGTGTGAATCTCATTAATGACTTCAAAATACTCAAATAATGAAAAAAGACATATATCTGAAAAATAAGTTGAATCAGGTGAGCAGCTTATATACCACTGTTGTCTTGACTGGAAAACAAAAATTTGGCAGGGCTGACGTTAGTCATAATGATTGCTGTTCATTGGTGAAAACTATTGCTTGGTAAGGTTATTTATAGGCAAACAGACCAAAGTAATAATTGGTTTAGATATTTACATCGTTTCCAACATAAACATTGTTTTGTGAACCTAGTCAACGCACAGCAAATGTGATGCGATGCAAACTATGTTGATTCATGTTTTATTACAGGTTCTGTCACTTTTGCTTTTTGCTTGCAAACTCATTTATTTGTGGTTCATTTGTTGTGGCTTCAAACTACTTCAAGGGCATATAGGCTGCGTTCCAGTGTTTTTTACATAGATGTATACACAGGTAGATGCCACATTCAACTGCTCTAGATACATCAATGCGTCTGCCATCTCGAAACAGTCAATGTGCCATCATAATAAAAATCAATGAGTTTCAAGATGCCAAAACATTGCAAAGCGTCTGGTTGTAAAAAGAGCCAAAATTAAAATTTTTAATTATATAAGTTCATTTCACTTGACAAAATATGTTTATTTAGGACAAAATACAACACAGCAGATGAAACTGGATAGGTTTGGAGTGTGATTGCGTACTTGTCTAAATAAAAATTACACAATGCAACACAATACTACGGTGGCCGAGAGATCTCAACGTGCTGCAAATAGAAAAAACATCTGCAAATTAAGAAAACAACTTCGTCAATTTTACAATACACGTGCTGCAAATGCTCACAACACAAACAAATAAAGAAACGCAGTGCAAATACTCACAACAAGACCAAAAAAAGAAATGTGCTGCAAATAAAAATATTTATTTGTTTGTGTTGTGAGCATTTGCAGTGTGTTTCTTTATTTTTTTGAGTTGTGAGCATTTGCACCACCTGCTGTCAAACTGATGAAGATGTTTTCTTGATTTGCTGGTGCTTTTTCTATTTGCATGTGTTTTCTGAAGTTGCAGCGTGTTGAGCTCTCTTGGCCACCGTACAATACAGACAAAACTGGAGTTTGGAGTGTGATTGCATACTTGTCTAAATAAAAATTGCCACACTTTCATTTATACACATGTGTATATTATATTCATGTGCATTTCTGTAAAATATTTTTTATCATGAGTATTAATTCACATAGGGTAGAGTGGGGGAACCCTCCCCCCCATAAACATGTCACAAATTTAACTAAAATGTAACAAAAATCTGTTTCAAAAAGTGATGTTATACGTTATACATATTCAATTTAATATCCATATTTTTGCATATTCTCATTGCATAGTAATAATTCTGATCAGAAGGTGATAACTTACTGACTCCTGCATCAAGTCAGGACATGTCGCTGTGCATCAGGACGTTTCCCTCCAGATGGTTGGTGACGTCAGGTTGAACACAGAGTCTTCAGCGTCACTAATGCTCCATTCAAGACTCTGGATGCTTTTGTGCTCCATTGATGTGAAAACAGAGATTCAGTGTGGGAACCTCACATGAGATCTACTCACACTGACCATCACAAACACACACACACACACACACATCTGCTTCATCTGGAGTCCATCGTGTGTGAGTGACGTCACGGCAGCAATGATAATGCTGAATATCATAAATTATGACACTAAATATCTGCACTTCTGTGAGACGACTTAAAATGTTGATCTTCATGCAAATCCTCATAAATAAATCCATATCTATCCAAATAATACTGTAAGAATTTGTTTGCCCAAAACAAGAAAACATTTGAACAGTTTGATTTTTATTGATTGTATTGTACTCTGTTATTTTTTCCCTCCCTCACTGTTTTAAAAAGTTTAAAATTTTGTTTGCTCCTTAAGTTAAAGTTTAAACTTTTTGCACTTAAATTGTACCACAATTTGGTTCAACTTCTATTGTTTTTAATGCACTCCATGAATAAAGTATGATTTGACATAACATAAATGTTTTTTATACAGTTTTATTTATATATGGAATGCAATATATATAATACATGGAATGCAAACTAAAACACTGCTCTGTTTAAAGTACAGAGTAATTCAGATCACAATGTGTAAGAATGCCATGACTTTGATGTCATGAGATGCTTCAGTGCACAGTCATGTACGCGTGCTCACTGACTCCACGTGTTTCTAGTAAAGATGAGTGTGTGCTGCTTCAGTGACATTGATATGAACATGAGCTCTCTGCAGGTCAACACTTTCCCAGATTCACCCTCCGCCTGCTCCTTTGAGTCCCTGATGGAGGATCATTGAGCATGTGGCGGCCCACATCCCTCATTGTCTGTTTGAGCTCTTCCATTGGCTCCAAACTGTGAGAAACTCCAACAAGCTCAAGACTCACACATTCATATGGAGATCTGGGAGTATAAATAGAGGAGCTGCAGCCAGTGCAAATCAGACTCACTCAGAACAGAGAGATCTACAGCACAGAGATCCAGACATGACACCTACGATCATCTCAAAGGAGCATCTCCCTCTCAACAACAAGGTACATTCATATCCTACTTACAGCAGCATTACTGCAGCAGCTTTCACGGCTCCTCTAAATCATTGGCTTATTTGAAGGACACTTTCCTAATGCTTTTCTGTCTTCATTTGCAGCTTAGAAAGCCAAAGGTGGAGAACATGCTCAGAGATTGTGTCAACTCAAGCTCAAGTGTCTTCTGGCTCCAGAGTTCTTCAAGCAGCAGCCTGATTCCAAGCTGGAGAAAGCAGATATCCTGGAGATGACGCTCAATTTTCTGCAACACCACAGTTCCAGTTTACATGCTGTCAATCAAGCCTACTCTTTTCCTGTCCAAAGATGAGATGAAGACAGAGAAGATTGCTGAATCACTTCCAGAAGCTTCATACTTCTTGTGAGCAGAACAGGAGGGAAAGTGTCCTGCCAGACCAGAACACCTTCAGCAAAGAGATGAATGTCAACAAGAGCTCCATCTGGAGGCCTTGGTAGAGCCTTACAGCAACCAGCAGCACATGCTGAATTTCTACATTAGACTATTACGCGTTCAGTTTCTCTTTTTGAGAAAAAAAAAAAGTGTTTAATGAGTTCCAGTTCGGAAGAGATATTTGTGCTGCTAAGTGCTCTGCTGATTCAATCTTCTATGAAGACTTCCAGATGGGAACATTTACTGATGTCTATATTAGACAACACTGACTTTAAGATACACCTGCATGGGCTGTGAAAGAAATACTCTGATTCACTGTTCTATGAAGACTTACGTTTTATTTTTTTGAGAAAACGTCCTTTAACTATATTTAGTTTGAAATATAACTTGCATTACAAATGCCATAATGGCATTTTTCTGAAGGTCCTTAGACTTATTAGTCTATTTTTGATCGATGATCGATTTTCATATCATTTGGGTATAATTTTCACCTTTGAGGTGATGCAATATGTGACTGTAAAGTCAAAGCAGCTCTATTGTTTGTTTCATGTTGAAACACTGTTCTTTGTTTTGCAAATGACAAAAATAATTTATTGATCATATTTGTTGTTTTGAGAAATTATACTTGTATCAGTATGCCACTGTCCTCTAAGAGGATTTTTTTTTTTTTTACAATTGAAATTTTATTTTTCTAATTCTGAAAAGAATGTGAAATCCCTCTGTGGAGGTTAATGTAAAACTCTCTAATGCATTGTTTAATTATAGAGATCTTAATATGCACACTCTATATACTACTGTATAGGCTAACTGTATTTACATTATTGTAAATCTTCTTAAATAATGTGTTATGCACATTTATTGACATTTGTGAAGTGATCAGTCAGTGTCCTCTAGAGGGCGTTTCTCTCTCTCAGAGCTTCAGTTTAATGAAGCAGCTTGTATTAAAAACAAATGCTTTCAACAGTGAAAGTAATGTGTATGAGAAATATTTTCTATACAGAAAGAAAAAATAAAGTGAGCTCAACTCGAATATGTGGTTTCATCTTACTTGTTTTGTGATTAGTGCTTAATCACTGAAGTCACAATTAATGTCTGAATGATATTGCATTAGACAGCAAAATATTACAGAAAGTGTCTATATGATATTTAATTGTTCAAAAACTGTTAGTAGCCACTGAATGCTTGATAGATAATGAAACAAATTGCCCTTATTTACATATTTAAGCTTTACTTAACGTACATAATGAATGTGACGTTCAGTAAACAGACATCTATTGTTGTGTAATTGAACTGAGTAAATGAATAGAGTGTGAGAAACAAACCCTCAGAGACAATAGAACTCAACTAGACAGCAGGGGTCAAAGGTCAGTGACCTTGTATGAAAGGTTTAAAGTTCCAACATGGTGCTCTATTGCTCTCATGGTGCACTAATAAATACTAATAAAAAAATCTAAAACTACAGAAACATATAGATGGTTTCTTTTCCAGTCTTCTATACTAATTTATTATTTGATAACAGTTTTGTAAAAGCGAAGCAAAACATTCAAATATAATGGCGCCATTTGAAAATGTAAGGGTATTTAAAAATGTAAGGGTATTTAATAAAAAAAAAGCTTTGCTGATAAACTGTATGTATATATATGGATAGATATTCAAGATTCAAAGTGTATTAAAAATCCTTTTAAACATTTCATGTTTCTCATTTAATGTTACAGGTTGCCTGTCAAAAAAATTAAAGCTTGATATTTTTATTTAAATTAAAGCACAACAATTTGAGTTTATCATAATGAATATATATTGTAATATGAATGAAATATAAATTTTTTCTAATGAAAAAAGTATTTAGATTTGTAAATATATTTCTAACTTATTTAGCATCACACATTAAACAGAGTTGACCTTTTCATAAAATGTGACAAAGCTCAGTATTTTTTAATTACATCAGTGGAAAATCATGCAAACACACAAATTTAAAAGAACTTTTAACTTCAGTTCCGTTAACGTCAAGTTAAGATCAATAACAGTGTTTAAATGTCTAAAATGTAAAAAATTAAATTAACTCCATTACAAAAGTTCAACAAAAATGTTGAATGTTTTTAAACTGATATTTCTAATGAAGAATTAATTTATATTTGTACAAGTTATTTAGCATCACACACTAAACAGAGTTAAATTGGTCACAATATGTGACAAAGCTCAGTACTTTTTAAATTATATCATTGTAAAATCATGCAAACACACAAAGTTGAAAACAACTTTTAACTTCAGTTCCATTAGTGTCACATCAAGATCCACAACCATGTTTAAATGTCTCTGTATATGCACATACATATACATCACATACATCAACCTGTGGTCAATGGGGGTTTATCTGGTATTAGATGACAAACATTCAACAGCCTCCCGAGGGAATTTTTATTATAGGATCAAGCAGTCATTAGCATCTGAATAGGCACATGTCTATTGTTCAGTGTGGGAAAGCTCTGGAACCCAGAATCACAGCTCAGTGTCATTAGCATCCCAAAACCCTCAATAAAACTCAATAATTTTGAGACTCTGAAACAAGAGAAAACAGACTTGTTCTCATCCATATCAAAGGTTTTAA
The DNA here is from genome assembly GCF_012432095.1 of Onychostoma macrolepis. NCBI lineage: Eukaryota > Metazoa > Chordata > Actinopteri > Cypriniformes > Cyprinidae > Onychostoma > Onychostoma macrolepis. The sequence continues at coordinate 321,883 of NC_081165.1, read as the reverse complement.
AACTCAATCCATTTTTATTTAATTTTTTTAATTCTAAACTGACCAGTCAGACTGCAGCTATAAACACATTGAAATGTTACCCAAAGTCCCAAGAGAAAAATCCCACAGAAGTGTATTTAAAATTTAAAAATCAGTTTTGGGGGGAAAATACCACAAATTCCACAGTCAAATCACTCAGTGCCATTTATGTCAGATTCACTCTCAAAACTGAACATGCGAAGGACTTTTAAGCTTTAGTTCATCCAAAAAATGAACATTTGTTGAAAACCTGCTCACCCTCAGGCCACACAATATGTAGATGAGCTTGTTTCTTCATTAGAACAGATTTGGAGAAATGCAGCATTGCATCACTTTCTCACCAATGGATCCTCTGCAGTGAATGGGTGCCGTCAGACTGAGAAACAGCTAATAAAAAAATCACAAGTAATTCACATTACTCCAGTCCATCAATTAAAATCTTGTGAAGTGAAAAGCAGCATGTTTGTTAGACAGAAAAATAAATATGCGTGTTTTAACTTCAAACTGTCACTTCTGGCCAAAATACAAGTCCATATGCATAATAATGTTACAGTCAAAAAGTCCATATACCCTGTTGTCCTTTCACATCAAAATCCACCAACATATTTGTTTAGAATTGTTTTGGTCTGTCTTTACTTGTCAGTAGTGCTTGATCTGTGCTTATTTCTCTCCTGATTCAGGCAAGACAACTTTTTACTGAAGATAGCAATATTATGGATAGAGCACTCGTATTTAAGCTGGAAGCAACAGTTAAGTTAAAAATTTCCTAATGATGCATTTTTTTTTTTTTTTTGCAAACACACAGCTTTTCACTTCACAAGATGTTAATTGATGGACTGGAGTCGTTTGAATTACTTGTGGATTATTGTGATCATCTGTTTGGACTCTAATTCTGACGGCACCCATTCACTGCAGAGGATCCATTGGTGAGCAAGTAATGTAATGCTACATTTCTTCAAATCTGTTTCCATGAAGAAACAAACTCATCTACATCTTGGATAACCTGAGTGAGGGGGTGTACATTTTTCTGCAAAAACAATTATATTTTTAGAAATATTACGAAAGGGGATATTTTAACTCTTTACTCATTAAAACAACTCAAGAATGATGTCATGAGCAGCCTGATAAACAAACCCCAGGAATAATTAATGCTTGTGATAAACAAATCATGAATGCATAATGAAAACAGACAAAAGCACTTTTTTTGATTGTTTTATTTCGCCACAGACTGATTGAAATACATTCAATGGCCTTTTTGTTTCATGTTTTAAAATGAATTCCTTCACAGAAGGAAACAACATTTCACTTACACAGTGAAATTTTTTTCACAATGGTTTAAGAAATAAATACCCTTACAAAAGGCAGTTCAAAAGCACAGTACATGGTACTGACAGAAAGATGAGGTATAACCTCTTGAAAAATAAATCCATGATCTTTTCAGATGTTTTCAGATACAAAATGTATATTATTTCCTCAGAAACACAAATACAAGCCCAGTCGGGTTTCATGTAAATCTCAATACGATTGAAAACAATCATCAATATTAATTACAAATACTGACCAACTCTTGGCCACACTTACAAGACCTGAGTAACATGTTGTTCAGATTAGATCTTTCTGATAATCTTTCGAATTTGAAAGAAATGTTAAGACCTATTATAAGGCCAAATTAAAACATGCTCAAAAAAGCATCATTTTTCAAAACCTTGCATATGATCAAAAAGATCAATAAATGCTTTTCGCCAGTTGCAAAACATGAAACTTGTTTCAACATGAAACAAAAATAAAGTTGATTTGACTTTACGGTCACATAATGCATCACCTCAAAGGTGAAATATTACACCCAAAGGATATGAAAAATGCAATTTAATGCACTTTTAGACTAATACACACCGCTAAAACACAGTGTGCCATCATGGTAATTTAACTAAAAAATAGTTAAAAGACATTTTCTCTAAAAGAGAAAAATCTTCATAAAAGATTGAATCATCAAGATTCACTTAGCTGTACAGATATCTCTTCTGAACTGAAACATTAAACACTTTCTTTTCAAAATGACAAAATGAAAGTGTAATAGTCCACTAAATCTAGTGCAGACGTTCAGTCTGAGTCTTTAAGGCTCTACCAAGGCCTCCAGATGGAGCTCTTGTTGATATTCATCTCTTTGAAGGTGTTCTGGTCTGGCAGGACACTTTCTCTCCTGTTCTGCTCACATGATGTCTGCAGCTTCTGGAAGTGCTTCAGCAGTCTTCTCTGGCTCTCTGTCTTCATCCCATCTTTGGACAGGAAGTGCACAATCTCACGGATACACCTGGAGAAGGCTTGATTGACAGCATGTGAACTGGAACTGTGGTGTTGCATGAAGTTGAGCGTCATCTCCAGGATATCTGCTTTCTCCAGCTTGGACTCAGGCTGCTGCTTGAAGAACTCTGGAGCCAGAAGACACTTGAGCTGCTCGATGCTGCTGTTGATACGATCTCTGTGCATCTTCTCCACCCTTGGCTTTCTCAGCTGCAAATGAAGACAGAAAAGCATTAGGAAAGTGTCCATCAAATAAGCCAATGATTTAGAGGAGCAGTGAAAGCTGCTGCAGTAATGCTGCTGTAAGTAGGATATGAATGTACCTTGTTGTTGAGAGGGAGATGCTCCTTTGAGATGATCGTAGGTGTCATGTCTGGATCTCTGTGCTGTAGATCTCTCTGTTCAGGGTGAGTCTGATTTGCACTGGCTGCAGCTCCTCTATTTATACTCCCAGATCTCCATATGAATGTGTGAGGCTTGAGCTTGTTGGAGTTTCTCACAGTTTGGAGCCAATGGAAGAGCTCAAACAGACAATGAGGGATGTGGGCCGCCACATGCTCAATGATCCTCCATCAGGGGCTCAAAGGAGCAGGTGGAGGGTGAATCTGGGAAAGTGTTGACCTGTAGAGAGCTCATGTTCATATCAATGACACTGAAGCAGCACACGCTCATCAAGATGAAACACTCGTGAGAAAGACAGCATCAAATAGCTATTTTTATCCATCTTATTAAAGAAAGAAAAAATTTATACATATATTTAATTGTATTAAAATATTCAATATTATTTATTTATTCATTCACAGTGTTAAACAGGAAATTTTTCAATGATGCAAACAATATTAAATTCTGCTTTAGCTCTAAAAGAAACATTTTTTCAGTTAAAGTCGGTTAATTGTTGACTGAGTTCAGTTTAATAACTGTGTGAAGTTCATATGAGTTAAAATTATCTATAGAACAGCTCTGCAAAACAGTGATGTTCAGCTCAGCTCAGTTTAGTTCTCATCCAATAGTATCAGTGCATTCAACTCAATAATGTTGCCTGATATTTAGTGTCAACTATAAGCAAGCCAAAAGGGGAATTATTTATTTGTTTGTGAATGACTGAATGAACGAATATGGTCACATACTTTTAGTTGGCCATATGTGTGTTGCACTTACACTGACAATAAACAGTGTTCTAAATATTTCAATACACAGTGCATTGCCATAAAATTATTTTTCAACATTTATGTATATGAATGCATTTGTATCTAAAGGTTTAGGGTTGTGCACTGGAATTCAGATGTCATTGTTTCCATTGTCTGAGACTCCAGGACTCCAGATGTGTGTGTGTTTGTGCTGGTCAGTGTGAGTAGATCTCATGTGAGGTTCCCACACTGAATCTCTGTTTTCACATCAATGGAGCACAAAAGCATCCAGAGTCTTGAATGGAGCATTAGTGACGCTGAAGACTCTGTGTTCAACCTGACGTCACCAACCATCTGGAGGGAAACGTCCTGATGCACAGCGACATGTCCTGACTTGATGCAGGAGTCAGTAAGTTATCAAAAACTTTCTGATCACAATTATTCTCATGCAATGAGAATATGCAAAAAAAAAAAAAAAAAAGCACATTAAATTTGTTATAACAACTTTAATGTGTTTTTTATTTTGCATATTAATGAATATATGAAATAATGAATATATGCAAAACATCACTTTTGTTTGCTGTTTTCGCAGCAAATACTTTTTTTGTCACATTTGTGAAGCATGTTTGTTTAGATGACAAAATATCTTAAGTGCCCGATGCAAAAGCTTAGTCATTTTAGAAGTGCATGATGCATTAAGGAAAATAAACCTTGATTGTGCTGTAATTCTGTTCATCATCAGTGACATCATCAAACCAGCTCGTCAAGCTCATGCATGTAAATATCCATAAGTGTGTCAAGTCCCTCGTGTGTTTATCAAATCTTGAGCTTGTGTTGGGGTTTAGGATGCTAATGACACTAGAACTGTGACTCTGTTCTCCAGAGTTTCCCACACACACAACAATAGAAGTGTGTCTATTCACATGATAATGAACCTTAATGCACGACAGATTCCCTACAAGCTTTCTCACGCCTCTGATGCTGAAGATTTGCTCAAATAAACATGCATTTTTACAGGAATCTGCAGATGAATTTCTTAAAATGAAACATTTGATTCAGTTCTTTTCATTTTGGACTTATCATCAGTGTTTGAAGCTGAAATAGTATAAAGTTATAGCACAGTCCATTGATGTTGACCTCTGACCCTTGGTCTCTTAGTTGAGTTCTATTGTCTCGGAGGGACTCTGAGTGAGTTTTGTTTCTCACGCTCTGTTCATTCACTCAATTCAATTGACGTGTGTCCTACTGAAACCCACAGCAGACACACGTCTCCAAATGTTTAAATGACTTAAACCGATCAAACTGACAGTTATTTTGTTCTCTAACATAAGCAATATGAATCAGTCAGGAATCTGATACACTTGCAACATGATTTAAATAGTTGACAATCCTTTCTGTCTCTTTACATTTACATAAAATAATCCATATTTTCCAAGAATGAATATGTGAAATTAAAACATCTGGTTCTTTACAGTTTCCTGTCACACAATGATTTGGATGATTAACATAGTCACTACAGTAGAATTGAATTATTAAATGCCATGGACTTAATTGGCATAATTTACCAGTGGGATCTAATTCAAAATTCAAATGATTATATCTATCTAAATTTTAGAAACTATTTTGATGAGAATGTCCACAAAAAGCAATGCAAGAGGGCATGATCACAAAATTTTAGATTTTCTATCCTCATTTTTAATTATTGCTGTACATAGAGTTATTCCATTAAGAGCTTTTTTGTGTCAATCAAGTTTTTTTTTTAGAGAAATTGGTCAATTTTGCATGTGGAAGAATTATTGATTAAGAAATTTTAATATAAATAATACATTGAATACAAGTGCTTTTAAATGTATATAAATGTATACATATATGTATTATTGTATATAATTTTACATATTTATTCTGGTAAATGTACATATTATGTTCTTTTTAAAAATATTATATTTCATGAAAAACAGAATACAACAGCAGAAAGTATATTTGACATTTTTATTATTATTTTGTATGTTCTGCGATGGCATGATGTCACCATGAATGCAAATACAACCCGAATTCTGGAAATGTTGGGACGTTTTTTAAATTTGAATAAAATGAAAACTAAAAGAATTTCAAATCACACGAGCCAATATTTTATTCACAATAGAACATAGCTAGCATAAGCAATGTTTAAACTGAGAAATTTTACAATTTTATGCACAAAATGAGCTCATTTCAAATTTGATGCCTGCTACAGGTCTCAAAATAGTTGTGACGGGGGCATGTTTACTATGGTGTAGCATCCCCTCTACTTTTCAAAACAGTTTGAAGACGTCTGGGCATCGAGGTTATGAGTTTTTGGAGTTTTGGTGTTGGAATTTGGTCCCATTCTTGCCTGATATAGGTTTCCAGCTGCTGAAGAGTTTGTGGTCATCTTTGACGTATTTTTAGTTTAATGATGCGCCAAATGTTCTCTATAGGTGAAAGATCTGGACTGCAGGCAGGCCAATTCAGCACCCGGACTCTTCTACTACGAAGCCATGCTGTTGTAATAGCTGCAGTATGTGGATTTGCACTGTTCTGCTGAAATACACAAGGCCTTCCCTGAAATAGACATCATCTGGAGGGGAGCATATGTTGCTTTAAAACCTTTCTATACCTTTCAGCATTCATAGTGTCTTCCAAAACATGCAAGCTGCCCATACCGTATGCACTTATGAACCCCATACCATCAGAGATGCTGGCTTTTCAACTGAACGCTGATAACATGCTGGAAGGTCTCCATCCTCTTTAGCCCGGAGGACACGGTGCCCATTATTTCCAACAAGAATGTCAAATTTGGACTCGTCTGAACATAGAACACTTTTCCATTTTGAAACAGTCCATTTTAAATGAGCCTTGGCCCACAGGACACGACGGCTCTTCTGGACCATGTTCACATATGGCTTCCTTTTTTCATGATAGCGCTTTAGTTGGCATCTGCAGATGGCACAGCGTGATTGTGTTTACCGACAGTGGCTTCTGTAAGTATTCCCGGGCCCATTTAATAATGTCAATGACAGAATCATGCCGATGAGTGATGCAGTGTCGTCTGAGGGCTCGAAGACCACGGGCATCCAACAAAGGTCTTCTGCCTTGTCCCTTACGCACAGAGATTTCTCCAGTTTCTCTGAATCTTTTGATGATGTTATGCACTGTAGATGATGAGATTTGCAAAGCCTTTGCAATTTTACGTTGAGGAACGTTGTTTTTAAAGAATTTCACAATATTTTTACACACTCTTTCACAGATTGGAGAGCCTCTGCCCATCTTTACTTCCTAGAGACTCTGCCTCTCTAAGACATCCCTTTTATAGCTAATCATGTTACAGACCTGATGTCAATTAACTTAATTAGTTGCTAGATGTTCTCCCAGCTGAATCTTTTCAAAATTTCTTGCTTTTTCAGCCCTTTGTTGCCCCGTGCCAACTTTTTTGAGACCTGTAGCAGGCATCAAATTTGGAATGAGCTCATTTAGTGGATACAAGTGTAAAATTTCTCCATTTCAACATTTGTATGTTCTCTATGTTCTATTGTGAATAACAATGGCTCATGTGATTTGAAAGTCTTTTGGTTTTCATTTTATTCAAATTTAAATATGTCCCAACATTTCTGGAATTTGGGTTGTAAACAGGTGATAACATATCACAACATTTGCATGAAGAGATCTCCAAAATACATAAAACACATATTGGAACTCACATCAAATATTATTGAACTTTACAAAAGTCATGTGACATTTACCACAAATCATTATTAACATTCATCCACATGAGGGGTAAAAGCAAAGCATAACAGAAACATTTAGTGCTTAATGTCAAGGTACTTGACAGTTAAAATATTCCATTAAAGGAAGATATATCAGTCCATCCCCTGAAGCGTCACACTCAACAGAAGTGAGTTAATTACATTGTATGGCAGAAGAAGAAGAAAAAACACTGAACCACCTGTATATGTGATTCTAATGAGATTAAATGTCCTATGAGGACAACAGAGTGTGTATCATACTGATAATATATTCAAAACCAGTTCCCAATATGTGATATTTGTACTTCACATAAAGCAAAGATTTGCAATTGTATAATAAAATGTAAAATGCCTTCATTGAAGGTATATACAAAAGTATAAAAAAAAACAATACATTTCCAGTGATGGAAACAAAACTGGATTCATAAAATCAAATCCAATAATGTTCTTTACATCTAATACAGATGTTTTCCTCGTTTGCTTTCCTCCAGATGGCGCTGCAGGCTAAATGGTTTTGTTCAGATTGACGTGCAGCTGATGGAGGAACAGAAGCTCATTCATCTGATGATTTCAGCAACTGCTGGAAGTGATTGCTGTTTGTTTCCCGGCAAAACAGACCATCATCTCCAGGATATCTGCTTTCTCCAGCTTGGAATCAGGCTGCTGCTTGAAGAACTCTGGAGCCACAAGACACTTGAGCTTGAGTTGACACAATCTCTGAGCATGTTCTCCACCCTTGGCTTTCTCAGCTGCAAATGAAGACAGAAAAGCATCAGTAAAGTGTCCATGAAATAAGCCAACGATTTAGAGGAGCTGTGAAAGCTGCTGCAGTAATGCTGCTGTAAGTAAGATGTGAATGTACCTTGTTGTTGAGAGGGAGATGCTCCTTTGAGATGATTGTAGGTGTCATGTCTGGATCTCTGTGCTGTAGATCTCTCTGTTCAGAGTGAGTCTGATTTGCACTGGCTGCAGCTCCTCTATTTATACTCCCAGATCTCCATATGAATGTGTGAGGCTTGAGCTTGTTGGAGTTTCTCACAGTTTGGAGCCAATGGAAGAGCTCAAACAGACAATGAGGGATGTGGGCCGCCACATGCTCAATGATCCTCCGTCAGGGACTCAAAGGAGCAGGCGGAGGGTGAATCTGGGAAAGTGTTGACCTGTAGAGAGCTCATGTTCATATCAATGTCACTGAAGCAGCACAAGCTCATCTTTACTAGAAACACGTGGAGTCAGTGAGCATGTGTACATCATTGTGAAATTTATTACACACACACACACACACACACACACACACACTTACACATTATAAAGCAAAAAAAAAAAAAAAATATATATATATATATAATAATAATCCCATGCCTTATTGACTGGATTTACTGATGCAATTGTGTGTAAAATGAAGTACTTTAACAATTTGCATATCATATCATAATTTATGATATTCAGCATTATCATTGCTTTTGTGATGTCACTCACACATGATAGACTCCAGATTAAGCAGATGTGTGTGTGTGTGTGTGTGTGTGTTTGTGCTGGTCAGTGTGAGTAGATCTCATGTGAGGTTCCCACACTGACTCTCTGTTTTCACATCAATGGAGCACAAAAGCATCCAGAGTCTTGAATGGAGCATTAATGACGCTGAAGACTTCAAGCTGATGTCACCAACCATCTGGAGGGAAACGTCCTGTCAGTTCATTTCACATTTTAAATACCATTGCATAAACTGGTGAAATAATGGAAATCCGGGATTACTTAAAAAATTCCTTTAATCTTTCTGAAATGTTTTGATGCAGTATTGCAAAAATATATATGTCTGCATTACATTTGTATATGATTTAGTGTATTAATGCCTTGACCAGACGTGCACAAATAAAAAAAGTATTATTTAAAGTTTTTTTTTTTTTTTTTCTGCATTGCAAATAAAACCTAAAAGGCTTCTGTGTACATCAAATCATTCAGCAGCTTATTACATGTATAAAAGTGCACTGAGAACCACAGCTCCTGGGGTTTTCCACGCTTGGCTCTGAATGGATGCTGACTGAACAATAGAAGTGCGTCTCTTTATCTGTCGCTCACCTGTCTGTCACACACCTGTCTGTCATGTCCTCACGGCGTTTTGCTTTACTGGTCATTAGTTAGAAACTGTTGACCATTTCAACCATGAAACAGTTTTGACTTGCCACAAACTCACCTGAAGAAATGATGTCAGCTGAGTTTTTTGAGTAGTGTTGGATGGATGAATGAAAAATCCAAAGTGGTCACAAATAATTAAAGCAACAACTTTTACTAGCCATTTTAGTGACACTAAAAATAACCCCAAAATTTACGCATTTTAAAAGAAACCTTAAAGTTGTATGTTGGTAATTTTCTGCTATTTCAAACTACTTTCCATCATTTTGACAAAAAAAAAAAAAAAAAGTATGGTAAATGCTACCAATTAGAAAAATAGGCTACGTTTTAAAGCGCCTCTCTGAAAACAGACTGAGAGTGGAGGTAGGAGAACTTTACAAAACTGGAAATGGCGTCATATTTTAAAATGCAGTTGGCTTGCTTGAAAAAAGCAGATATTAATTCACTTGTATAATTTAAATGTATGTATGCCTTTAATAATTTCTCTCACTGCAGGACATGTTATCTGTATCCGTATAATTGTAATCATGTAAAATAGTGGTTTGGTCAACTTTTGTCCTTCCCAGCTAATTCAGACACACAGCCTATAACCTAAAAATTACATGCACCAGGACATTTGGATTCTGCTAAAATCATTTAGACATTTAATTTGGTTTTCTAAGCTTGCTAAGCAGATATGGGAGTTTTTTTTTTTTTTTGAAACCACCCACATTCAAATGGTACAAAATCAGAGGAAGATATAAATGCAATAAAAATCATTTATTCTATAGAAACAAACAAGACCGTATGATTAAAAATCATCACAAAAATAACCAAATGATACACTGTATCTTTAAAAATGAAATAAAGGTCTTTTTTGCATGTCCTCCAAAAGAGAACATGGTCAAACAGTTTTTAAAAACATTCAGTAAATTTCTCTTCAAGAGAAAAATACAGTAGAATTTTATATCTAAATGCACAAAATGCATCCTCATCTTGGTGGTTACCACAATAATGTACATTACAATCAATGCACAACTTCTTTTATAAGCCCTATGAGCCTTTCCAAAATGTGCAGTGACATTATCAGAGTCTTTTAGAGAAAAAAGTCCAGAGAGAACAAGCAAAGTGCTATTTTCCTCTGAGGTAGATGTGGGACACATAAAATCACATCAAGTGCTTGACTTGTTAACCCTTTTCATTTGCAGGTCAGTCTGGGATGGACGTTCACTTTAAAACAATGGCGTCACGTCCTGATCTGGAGTGGGAGAAAGACGCAGAATTTCACGAGAACACCTGGAGTAGCCACTGGGGAAGATTAAGGCCTTTTTCGAGCTGAAGAAGGACACAGTCTTCTCCAAAATGTCAGATGCGGGAATTCCATGATGGAGGTGGTCTTCAAAAGAAGATTTCAATTTCTCCACTTTGCTGAAACATTTTCTCTCCAAGCTGTAGAGTTTGCACCTGCAGTTCAGAAGAGAACATCTTTAGTGTCATTGTAAGTACAAAAGAGATCAAATTTATGAAGCATGTAAAATTACACTATTGCAAATTCTTAGATGCCTTTCTTACCTGGCATAGTGAACGTTGTCCTGAGGGGTGATGTCCATGTAGACAGGCATGTTTGATGTTGATATTGAGTTTCAGGAGTTTAAGTATCTGAAGCTGACAGATCTCTTTGGCTCTTCTTCAGTGGTGAAACCAAATTCCACACAAGACCCTCAATCTAGCCCACTTTTATTCTAAAATGTATCTGCAGCCAGCCAATCAGAGAGCAGAGAAAAATGGAACAATAAGCTTGTCATAATTTTCATTGGTCCTTGGGCTTTTAATTGAATTCTTTAGTGGAGAGGTGGGATTTTTTTTCTCTAGTGCCATCTGGAGGGTCAGCCATGGGAGAATAATTGAGGGCATGAGGACTCGGGTTTTCGCTGTTCTCACACTCGGATTAGCAAATGGGGATTTGTGGAAATATTTACTGTAAGCATATAATTTAGTTGCAAACTAAATTTATAGTTGGGTGTAAAATGTTTTAACACAAATATAAGTATTTAAATTTTTAATCCATGCTGACTTAATGTTGTCATTGTTAAATAATAATCATTATAATAATCAGATTTTATTTTTTAAAGTTTAAAGGTATAGTTTCTGAAGGCATTTCATAGGGAAAAGGGAATATATATATATATATATATTTCTGGAGACATCATTTATACATATAATATATACATATGCATATATATATATATATATAGATAGATAGATAGATATAGATAAAGATATAGATATAGATATTTCTGGAGACATATAATCTAAATAAAAATATATATATAATAAATAATAATTAAATAGGTTTCAGTTAAAGTAATTCTTAAGTACGTTCCTAAAAAAAATATATAGCAAGAGATTTATGGAAAATATTTACTGTATGCTTATAATTCAATCACAGACATGCAATTGATTTAATGGCTATGTGTACTTTTTTTTTAAATCTCTTTTTAAAATCAATATTCACTTGAAGGAAGAAGAAAAACACAATAGGAATAATTTGTATTTTTTTTACTATAATTTTAACTATTTAGAGTTAAAATGTTACTTTGCCAGACATTTTACATAATACAATCTAAACACACACACACAAAAAAACAAAAAAAACAAACAAAAAAAAAACAGAAATTTATAAAATGTATCACTGAAATGCTCACAACACATTTAGTAAGCAAGTCAATAAACAAAAACTGAATAGTATCCTTCAGGCTTCCCTCCAGAAACCCAGTTAGTCCTGCCCTGTGGGAACCGACACACTTCTATTGTGTGAGTGATTTAATGTGATGAATACAGAAGTGTGGGAAGCCGTGTGTCTCTGTGGCTCCACCAGCTTCAGGAGCATTGGGGCGTGTGATCGGGGTCCACATTATGCCGTGAACCAGCTGTGCGTGTGTGTGTGTGAGAAACACAAGCCTGAGAACAGGTACAACCACATATCTCATAGAACAGCTGCTTCACCAGAATATCCTGTTACATTGACCCTAAATACTGTTCCATTACAGCATTTCAGCTGATTCAAATCTGCAGCTGCATGTGCTGATTTTATTCTTGAACAATTAAACTGTAAAAGAATCATATGTAAACACAGCTAAAAGACTGTATGCATTTAAATTATTTTTTAAATGTCATTGCTTTGCACATTTTTATGGTTGATAACACTGATGTGTTGTTGCTGCTGTTTTTCTAAATGCATGCAGTTTTCTTTTTGAAAAAAAAGAAGAAATCTCAGTAGACTATGGCACGTGTTTGTTTATGACACTGATGTGAGCTCTCTACAGGTCAGCACTTTCCCAGATTCAGCCTCCACCTGCTCCTTTGAGCCCCTGATGGAGGATCATTGAGCATGTGGCGGCCCACATCCCTCATTGTCTGTCTGAGCTCTTCCATTGGCTCCAAACTGTGAGAAACTCCAACAAGCTCAAGCCTCACACATTCATATGGAGATCTGGGAGTATAAATAGAGGAGCTGCAGCCAGTGCAAATCAGACTCACTCTGAACAGAGAGATCTACAGCACAGAGATCCAGACATGACACCTACAATCATCTCAAAGGAGCTTCTCCCTCTCAACAACAAGGTACATTCACATCCTACTTAGAGCAGCATTACTGAAGCAGCTTTCACGGCTCCTATAAATCAGTGGCTTATTTGATGGACACTTTCCTAATGCTTTTCTGTCTTCATTTGCAGCTAAAAAAGCCAGTGGTGGAGAAGATGCACAGAGATTGTATCGACAGCAGCATCGAGCAGCTCAAGTGTCTTCTGGCTCCAGATTTCCTCAAGGAGCAGCCTGATTTCAAGCTGGAGAAAGCAGATATCCTGGAGATGACGCTCAACTTCATGCAACACCACAGTTCCAGTTCACATGCAGTCAATTAAGGCTTCTCCAGGTGTGTCCATGAGATTGTGCACTTCCTGTCTAAAGATAAGATGAAGACAGAGAGCCAGAGAAAGTGTCCTGCCAGACAAGAACACCTTCAGCAAAGAGCTCCATCGGGAGGCCTTGGTAGAGCCTTAAAGACTCAGACTGAACATCTGCACTAGACTCAGTGGACTATCATTTTTAAGTTTTCCTTTTTGAGGAAAAGTGTTTATTAAATTCCAGTTTTGAATTCATGTTATTATACAGTGAAGACTTGGCTTCACTTTTATTTTACATCAGATGTAATGTGCATGAATGTATAATGTGCAAGGCATGTATTCAGCTCTTTGAGTACATCCAACTTCATGTGATTCAACGTGTTTAAAAAACGTTTCTGTTTATAGAAAGAATGCAACTTCCCATTTATTTTGATGGGTTACCTACTTATTTTAAGTGATCTCAATTTGTGCTTCACATTGAAGCTAGATATAATTTTAATCTCATAATGAGCCTTTGAGTAAATTGTTATTTCTCATTGTTTAGACAAATCTTGTCAGATTATAAAGTTTTAAACCGTTCCTTTTTGGAACAAGTTTGTTACCCATTCCTTTCATAAAGGCATGTATTGTGATGAAAACAATTAGGTTTTCAATGACTCACTGTAGCTATTGTATCAATATAGCCTACATGTATTTGACATTGCATGTGTAATGTGCAAAACATCTGTTTTCTCATTAGAGAGCTAATAAATTAAATTGCTCTTCAATCACCTTTTGCTTTTCACTGGTATTGGAACTTATGAGCAGAACATGTTTAACACAATAAATGTTTAATAAGTGATACGGTTACAACATGTTAAAACAAGTTGGATTAAATAACAAAAACACCTTTACAAAAGGCATGGTTAGATTTGAGACTAAAACTCAAATGAAATGATTTTCTCGTCAAGTTATGCTTGCCATACACTGTAGACAATTCTCTAACTAGATTAAATCGAAAACAACATGCAAATGTTACATTAAAAAGCAACAAAGTGAATATGCCTAAACAAACATTATGTCAAGCAGATAGTCTCTAAATTAATTGTTCTTCCAAGGTCTCCATAATGGCACTCTTGACGATGATTGTTTTGGTGATCTGTGCACCAATCCACGCGCTGTGGAGGCCATTAAGTGCATCTGATTGGTCCTTTGCATCACGTAGAATCGTTTGATCGCCTCTCTGTCGTCGGGCGTCAGGTGTGCGTGCAGAGACACGTGACGCAGCGTCTCCTGTAAGCACTGCGAGAATCCGCGCGCGTAGCTGGAATTGGCGCGTTGTTTTAAAAAATCAACGGTCATTTCCAGAATATCGGCTTTGTCAAGTCTAACAAACTGCCGCTCGGGCATTGGTGTAGTTTTGTGAAATAACTCTCTCAGATGTTCGATACTGCTGCTGATTCTGTCTCTCCGCGTTTTTTCCACAAGAATCTTTCGAAACTGCGTAAGTTAGAAAGAAGAGAAAAACGGTAAGTTTGACAGTGAGTTATGAGGTAAAATAGAGATCATAAAGGTCATATTACACTTACTTTGTGGTTCTCAGGACAAGATATGCTCTCACGGCCTTGGTATTGACTGACCGGTGCCATTTTGTGATGATTTAATTAAAAAGTGTGTAAAACCCTCCCCTCATGATATACGGATGAAGTCGAGCGGTTTGCTGTATTTATAGCTGAGGTAAGAGTTATTTCACACTGCCAGCCAATCAGAGACGAGCGCGAGCCGCGGGCTTTAAAGTCGAGACGGCGGTTTTACGGCACACGAGCTTCCTTCCTCTCCCGCTGTGGGAAAACACTGTCACGGGCCACTAAAAGTGTGCCTGACACCCGCTTAGAAGTCCAGTAGTGCTGACAAAACCAACAAGTCGATGTGAGGCAATAAAACGACTCAGACACGCTTCAGACAGAGAGTCTTTGATCCTGAGGTGTTATTGCTCCACGTGAAAACGGACTTTCCCAGCCTCAGGTTCCAGTTTATTGCGCTGATCTGTGTTATAGAGGAAGAAGAATGCTGATTTTTCAAAGTGAATTTTGGATTTGATTTTAACAATGTAATCTGCTCATGCTTGAGTTCATTTAATGTTTACATTTCTTTTTATCTTTTTAAACATTGAATTCAGATGCCACATTTCAATTTGACTTAAAGAGAATGTGGTTTTCCTGATAGAAATCATTGAAATAATCTGATTAACTGCCACATCAAAACACTTATTAGTAACAGACATTATTTATTTATTTGTTGTTGTTGTTGTTTGTTTATTTATTAATATTTTTACAAAATTATCTACAGTGACTTGGGGAATATAATAACTCCTGAAATAATATGAATATTTCTTCTTCTTTTTCTTTTTTCTTTTTTATTAGTTTCACTAAAAATGAAATATTATGAATATTTACACAAATATTAAAATTATTGAAGCTTTCAAAAAGGGTTTAAACAAAGTATAGATTCATATTTAGTCTTAAGGTTTTTAGAAAAAATTTAACTTAAACATCTTATTTTTACTTTTGAATGACCTGGCTTTTTGAAAAACCATAGCTCGACTAGAAGCTGACATGGTGGAAGGAGAATATTTAATTCCCAGTACTGGATTGTGTTGGTCAAGATAATGTTTGCATCGCATTTAGATTAAAAAAAAAAAAAAAGAGCACGCAAATCTGTAGTTTAATCACATATTTACAACATTAAACACTTAGTTTGGTTATTGAAAGACTGATTGACCTATTGATTAATTGGAACTAGATAAGGTAAATGCAAGTCCTGTGGGATTTGTACTGCCAGTGTTTGATTTGATTTGTGGAGGACGCCTCACCCACTGGCCTCTGAGTGTGGGAAAGCTAATCCTGACTGGGACTCATGGCTTTGTAATGCTAATGAGCTCCTATAAATAGAGGAGCGCGACCCTCATCCCCAACACAACTGACTCGCTCTCCTCAGAGAAACTTCTCTCCATCTGAACGAATGGCTCCAACCTACATGACTGACTACTCTAAACTTTCCAACAAGGAAAAGCATAAAGTAAGTATTTTTGACACTTGAAATCCAATTGTTTCTAAACATCTCTCTTTTGTTCTGCTATGAATTTTGAAGCAAACATCTAACCGAATGTCTCCTTCCTCAACAGTTGAGAAAACCAGTGGTGGAAAAGATGCGCAGAGATCGCATCAACAACTGCATCGAGCAGCTCAAATCCATGCTGGAGAAGGAATTCCACCAGCAGGATCCAAACACCAAGCTGGAGAAAGCCGACATCCTGGAGATGACGGTGGTTTTTCTGAAACAGCAGCTACAGCCCAAGACCTCGGCTCCACAGAAAGCCCACTTTGACGGCTATTCTCAGTGTTGGAGGGAGACCATGAGCTTCTTATCTGGAAACACGAAGGTGGACGCTGTACGTCAGCATCTGAACCGCTGCCAAGAAACCCAGAGATCATCTAAAGACCTCACTCACGTGTCTCCAGCTTCCCATCAGGCCACCAAGTTGAAGCAGGAACCATGTGCTCACAGACCTCTCTGGAGACCCTGGTAGACGATGAAAGACTTTCATTCCCTAAAAAAAAAACTAGATGGTGGTTTTACCATCTCTTATGTTGTAGGAGATGCTTCCTTTTCTATGTTAATTCCTTTTTAAAGAATGTCTTTTTATGGCACTTCTACTTAGTTTATGGGTGAAAATGGGTTTCACTATGTGAAAGTCCAATTTTCTGCAGGTGATTATATTATAATCAGAGGTTTATTGTAACACCTCTATAGTTTTCCTCATGGATGGACAGAAACTTCTCAATGAAGAGTCAATGAATATATGTTTAACTCCTGTGGAGTCAAAGACAAAGTAATTACTTGCAATGTTTGATATGCAAATGTTATAGTTTCTTCTTATGAAGGATGTGAATTTTCTATTTTTTTTCTTCTAATATATAGTGACATACTGTATGTTAATTGTGCAAACATAGTCACATACAAATAAACCCTTTTTGAATATAATCAGTCCTGCTTTCCTCATTATTAATCAAAACAAATGCTTTGTACTGCATGTGATTAATGGACCTTTGAAATTTAAACAATATTTTCAAAAAACCACCACCACACTTGTCAAATTGTCAAGTGGTCTCAATTGCAGCTAATGGGAGTCCATTTACACTTAATGGTCAAAGAATATCCCAAAATGACTACAAAAAGTCCTCGTGTGAATATTTACAATTGTGCATTTAGCAGATGTTTTTTTTTATCTGAATGGGGCACTGTCACCTTTCAAAAGGTATTAATATGTACCTTTTAGGTACTAATATTTCCTCTTTTTGGCATTAATATGTATCTTCAAGGTACTAGTATGCACCCTTTAGGGGTAAAAAGGAACAGAAGTGAACCTTTTGAAAACATTCTGCCAGTGACAACTTTTGTACCGTTCTTTTTCTGAGAGTGTATACATTTTATCAGTGTGCAAAAAGCTTTTTTGCATAACATTTTCATTTATATCCAGTCAGCCATCACAAATTAAACTATCAATCAATCTATCATCTATCATTTTTTGTTTTTTGGAAATAATAAAAAATGTATTATCCCTAACAGTACATGTTGGCCTATTAAATGAGCATGCCAGCTACTATAACTTTAGAAATTTCTATATTTGTCCCATGTGTCCTCAGTTTTAATATCTGCATGCCTCTTAAACATTTTGTCATGTGATAAATGGCATGTATTAAACTAGACTTGAGTTTGAGCATGAATGTAGAGTTGAGTGTGTGAGAAAGCACAGGGGCTTAATGTTCGTGTTTGTACTTTGAAACCCTTGATAATAGGCGCTGTGTGCTGTCAGCTCTGGTTTCATCAGACAGCTGGTGTGGCTGACGGGGTGGGGGCGCGTCGCCCATCATGTGTGGGGCCGGCTTCTCCCAGGATTTCCCACACCCCGTGACTCTGGCTCCCATTTCAGATCCGACATGACGGAAGTGTGCCGTGCTAAATCATCCATTACGTATGGTGGTGTGAATCCTGACCCGTCCCTTCTATTGCCCCAATTCAAATCTGAGCCCCCTGGGAAACAGCTATCCACTTGTTGTTTGAGTCTACTTGTTGCAAACCTGAAGTGGCGTATTATTACGGGTCATGTGAATTGTTAAAGTTCTTTATACTTTAGAAACTGTTTTCCATAATGTGGAAATGTGGCTTCAGAACAACTAACATATACTAAAAACAAGACAAAAATTAAAAACAAGAAGATACAGTATAATCAAAACCATGAAAAAGATTTAAAAAAAACAACAAACAAAAACATGAGATATTCATTAAGTAATATTCCATTTAAAATACTTAATTTAAATAAAATCTTTTATGTGTAAAATTAAAAGCAATTGGTGTAGAAACAATTTTCACTCAGAAACTGCTTGTAGATTTCACAATTAATTTACAAATAAAAATAATTAAACATGAATTTTTGAAGCAGAAAGACTGAAATAGTATTTTCTTACAAAAGGTAGTCCAATAATCTTTTCATTTACAACTTTGAAAAATATATTTTTTTTACAATTAATTATATATATTAATTATATATATATATATACATACAATATATATACTGTTTATACAATTAAATTACTATTGTTATGAACTTTTGTAACTGATGTAATTTCCTTTTATGTCATTTGATCATTTTTACATTTATGTGCAGTTATACTTCTATCTGACAAAAAAAAAAAAAAAATATTTCACCTAATTCATAACAATTATTTACTGAGATTTGCGGTTGGGTAAAAGTATTTCAAGTGCTGACACACTTTTCACGCCGCATGCACTGAAGGTGACACGCATTTTATGGGACTTTAGGGCAAATACAGTAGACGTCAGGATGGCCATGTGCCTCTGCTGTATTTACAGGAGTGGGAAGCCTTTGGGTGTGAGGCAGTGGAGACGGCACACCTCTAGTGAACACACACACATCCATGTATAGACACAAGTGGCTGTTAGATCCCCTTTCAGGATCCCCCTCGTCCTCCTCCTCCTCCTCCTCCTCCTCCTCTTGTCCTTTCCAGGTCCAAGCTGCTGATGTTATCAAGTGTTACAGACAGCACTGTGATTGGCCCGTGAGTGTGGGAAAGCATCAGACGCTTCAGACCCATGCAGACAAAGCATTGTAAATGGAATGTGCTTGTGTGTCATCAGTCTCAACTCTAGCATTACGTTTCATTACGAGTGATTCAATAGTGTTAGCAGAAAAAAAAAAAAAACCTTTTGGGCTAACCCTAGTTTTTTTTTTTTTTTTTAAGTTACACAAAAATGTTATCTATGTTGATTCATGTCTTTCTATATTATAATGTAACAGAAATGTTATATTGTAATCTAAAACAATATGTTGAATAAAAATGCAGCATTCTTGCATAAATAAAAGTTTTACTCTTTTAAACTGAAAACACTTTAAATACTTAAAACTTAAAATAAATTGTGCTCCTAAGTTTGGAGGTCAGCAACTCCAAAAACTGTTACCAAATTAGACTTTCGACATGAAACTGAACAGTCATTTAATATTTAATCTAAGTTAAAGTTAAACTCAGAATAACTCAGAGTAGCGTTATTTTCAATTTTTTATTTTATTATCATTGAGATGCTTAGTATTTTGAATTATATAATTAAAATAATTATTATTTTTGCATTTTGCATTTTGATTTTAGTTACATTGATTTTGTGTTTTTGTTGTTTTAATTTTTTATGTCTATATTGTTTTTATTAATTATATTTTAGTTTTAGGTTTAGTTTTTTTAGTACATCAAGTTCATGTCAATGTTGCTTTGGAAACTAGCTAAAATTACATTTCAAAAACATTTTTATAATCTTAGTTAATATTTATTTCAAGTAACAACTTTTTTTTAATAATAACCAATGATATGCAATGATTTGCATATTAAATATTTTAAACGTCACTAAAACATGTTCAGGAATTTGCAAACTTACCTGAACATATGAGTGATACTAACTATTCATCATTATGTAAGCTCGATTATGTGCATAATTTATTCAGCTGTGTGCAACTATACCCTAAATAAAAAAATCTAACGCATCCAAATATTTACATTCCAACCATTTGCTTTGTAATGAACAGAACTGTATGCTATGTTTTTAGCGTTCAGTCAGTGTTTATGTGGTGACTCCATTGCTATTTATTAAGTACAATATATACAGTATACATCAATGAAAGAATGATTTCAAATGATTTTTTAATAATTAATTGCTTTTATTAAATGCAATGACAGACACACTGTGTCCATAATGTTTCAGCACACCAGAATGCCATCATAAGAACAAATATTGTTTTTTCTTTAGCCTTTACAAAAGGCTGTATCAAATGAACGTCCATCAGGACCTTACAAAGAGCTCAGATTCTGAGCAATATCACTGTTTGCAAGCCAAACAACATTAGAATTGGGGAAAAAGCCTCTAGACAAACACAAGGCAAATGTCTTACAAATCTTATCAAGAATAAAACAACTGAAACTTCAATATGAAGCAGCTGAAATGAATATAGAAATGGAAATGTGTATCTCCTACAACATAAGAGATGGTAAAACCACCATCTAGTTTTTTTTTTAGGGAATGAAAGTCTTTCATCGTCTACCAGGGTCTCCAGAGAGGTCTGTGAGCACATGGTTCCTGCTTCAACTTGGTGGCCTGATGGGAAGCTGGAGACACGTGTGTGAGGTCTTTAGATGATCTCTGGGTTTCTTGGCAGCGGTTCAGATGCTGACGTACAGCGTCCACCTTCGTGTTTCCAGATAAGAAGCTCATGGTCTCCCTCCAACACTGAGAATAGCCGTCAAAGTGGGCTTTCTGTGGAGCCGAGGTCTTGGGCTGCAGCTGCTGTTTCAGAAAAACCACCGTCATCTCCAGGATGTCGGCTTTCTCCAGCTTGGTGTTTGGATCCTGCTGGTGGAATTCCTTCTCCAGCATGGATTTGAGCTGCTCGATGCAGTTGTTGATGCGATCTCTGCGCATCTTTTCCACCACTGGTTTTCTCAACTGTTGAGGAAGGAGACATTCGGTTAGATGTTTGCTTCAAAATTCATAGCAGAACAGAAGAGAGATGTTTAGAAACAATTGGATTTCAAGTGTCAAAAATACTTACTTTATGCTTTTCCTTGTTGGAAAGTTTAGAGTAGTCAGTCATGTAGGTTGGAGCCATTCGTTCAGATGGAGAGAAGTTTCTCTGAGGAGAGCGAGTCAGTTGTGTTGGGAATGAGGGTCGCGCTCCTCTATTTATAGGAGCTCATTAGCATTACAAAGCCATGAGTCCCAGTCAGGATTAGCTTTCCCACACTCAGAGGCCAGTGGGTGAGGCGTCCTCCACAATAGAAGAGGCATCAATTATTTCATGGTTAACTGGCCTCAGGGCTCCCACGGAGGGAATGGTCTTCCACACACCCAACGTAACACAGGCAGGTTGCGGTACTTTTATTACCTGGGAACATCAGCACTCGCTGATAAGGCTTCTGCAGATGGAGACTGTGGACATATGATCATTTCCCAAGGGATGTAAAGGATATATAGATAAGACGTTGCACACCTTATCAGGCAGATACACAGATCCTGTACAATTGCTGGCTGGAAGAAAAAAATATTTTTTGCAGAAATGCTAATGGGTAAATTAGATGCAATAGTAAAATTAGCAAATATATATATATATATATATATATATATATACAAGGATAACATATTTAATTGTATTTTAATATTATGCACATATGCATATAATTTTATAATAAATGTAAAAAAAATTTAAAATACAAAAATAATTTTTTTGTATTTTTAAAAACTGTAAAATTTATAATAGCTCTATTTATAATTATTGTAAAGTAAAATAAATAGTAGATATAATACAATACAAAATACAATACAAATGACAAATCTTCATAGGAGATCCTGTACAACAGCTGGCTGGAAGAAAAAGTATTTTTTATCCTTAAAAACATTAAAGTTGTAAATAAAACAAAGATTATTGGGGGATGTTTTACAAGAAAATTTTATTTTAGTTCTTGTACTTCATTTGATATTTAATCCATTGTGTTACTTAAGGTTTCTTTGCAATTATTTATGTTTTTTTTTAAATGTATTTATTTATTTATGTTTAGTAAATCCTGCATTTTTTTCAGTGTAGAACCTGAAAATAACATTTAGTTGTATTTTAATAATATATACATATATGCACATTACATATGCTCAGGATTGTATACATTAAACATTTATAAAAATAATAATTTAAATGTAATAAATATAAATAATTAAAATGAGTACATTAATATATATATATATATATATATATATATAAATGCGATATTTCCCATATTATTTGTGATGGCTCTAACTAAATTTTAAAAGTGTTTCTTCAGTCTTCGCACACTCTGACCGGAATGCATTCACTGTGAATGTCAATTAAGCACAATTATCCCATGCCCTCAAGGATGGCACACTTCTATTGTACTGGGGCCCCCTCCCGCCCTGAGAGAGTTTTGGGTAATAAATGGACAGATAGTGTGGGAAACCCAGGCTGGATCCTGCTCACACGTTCTTGAGTCAATAGATCGAGCCCCTCCTCTGTCCCTCCACAAACAGCCTTTGAACCTGCTGTTCAGATCAGACGCGTGTGTGTTCTCACCGCTCGCTCACATCACCTGCTCCTCTGCCTCAAATCTACTCTGCCCCCCCGCACACGTCTCCATCAGCGCACAAGCATGTGCTGCAACATCTGCTGCAGAGGCACAACCCTGACATTGACAAAACTCTTTTATATATATATATATCTTATATATATATATATATATCTTCAAATCAGAATCATTTGTGCCTTACTATGCGAGTTTTAAATAAAATACAATAATAACAATACAATTCAATAAAATAAATAAAATAAAATAATACAATTCAATAAAATGTTTGAAATTAAATAAAATGTAAAAATCTTTGCTTTTTGGAAAATGATTGCAAGTAATATAAAAAATATATATAAATACATACATAAAAATTAATAACATAAATGACACATTTTAATAATAATAATAATAATTAATTATTATTATAAAATGAATAAAATACAATTCTAAAATTTAATACAATTGTGAAATCAAATAAAATGTTACAATCCCTGTCTTCTGGAAAATGATTGTAGGAAATATATTTAAAATATATATAAATAAAATAAATCTATTTAAAAAATACATAACAGAAATGGACACATTTTCATAACAATTACTGTTAAAAAAATATATAAATTATTAAAATTATTATATTAATTATAAATTATTAAATACAATCATAAAATTGATTACAATTATGACAAAATAAAATGCTTGCTTTTGGAAGATGGTTACTATAATATAAGTAAATTAATTAAATTACATTGATAAAATAGAATAAAAATTACAATTAAATTAAATGTAAAAAAAAACCCTAAAATGATTGTTCTACATTGATAAATAATGCTAAAATAAATCACATACCACAGGTACTGCTGAATTATTGCATATTTTAATTAATGTTATGCTTGAATTTAACTTTATTTTTAACTTCATGTTATTTCACATATTACGCACTGCTTCTAAAAAACCGATACAAAAATATTTTCTCTGTACTCAGATCATCAACAATGGCCACCCAATGCCAGATGTTTTTTGGAGGGAAACCTGCTCTATTTTCTTCAGTTTCTTTCGTCCTTCTTTAAGACTCCTGTTTCCAAACAGTGACTCATTCTGACAGATGACACTGATAGTTTAATGACTAGGCTGCATTCCACCATAGAGCTTCTCATCGTTCGGAGGAATAAAGGCACTCTCTCTCTCTCTTTCTCTCTGTGTGTGGTGTTGTGGCAGTGCGTCCAGCTGCAGGTCGCTCCACTGAGGAATGTGTGAGAGCTCTGGTCTGTGTCTGCTTCCCACACTTCGGCCCATTGAGAGCTGCCCCACCCTGCTGCCGCTGATCTAGCGTGCCTCATTATTCCCACTCTCAATAGACCATCTGGTCCTCTGCTTGTGCACACAAAGCTTCCCTCTCGTACACACACCTCAAAGCCGCAGGTACGCTTTCAATCCTGAGGAGAGATTGATCTGCACACAATCCCACCAACACAAACAAACATGAGGCATGTGTGCAAAACACGTTTCTGCATGCCACGATATATTATATATACACATGCAAACATCTGTCTGTCTGTCTGTCTATCTGTCTGTCTATCTACAGTTCAAATTGTATATATATATATATATATATATATATATAAAATTAATAATTTCTTTTAATGAGTTTTTAATAAATGGTTAATATAAAATAATATTTTTTGTTTATTGAATATAAAACTGTTCAAATTAATTAGTTTTAATACATATATTTTACAAAATATTTAAACAATATTAAATATTTTATTTATGATTTTTTATTCATTAAAATAGTTCATTTTATTCAAAATATACATATATCGTTTTAACCGTTCTAACTATTTTTTAATATACATGATTTTTACATTTGAAGTTGAAGTAATAAATTTAACATTTTTAATAACTATTCAAACAATAGTTTAAATGTTTAAATTAATTGTTTAATACAATTTAATGTTTGTAATAGTTTTTAATATACTAAACATTTTTAAATTGGCAATAAATATTGATATTTTCATGTATTAAAAACTGTTCAAGTTAATTATTTTAATATATGTTTTAATTGCTTCTAATAAATTCAACATTTTTAATAAATATTTTGAATATATATATATATATATATATATATATATATATATATATATATATTTAAATGTGTGTATTACAATTTTAAATAATTCAAAACTGTTCAAATTATAAATTTGTTAATAATTAATTAATAATTTGAACTGCGTGTTGCTGTTCCAAAGATGAGACCACAATTCAACAATTGTTTTCCTGCAAAAGGGCTGCTTTCTTGTTTTTCCCTCTTTTTTTTGTTTTAATGACCATAAACACTCTGGCAAGACTTAAGGGGTTTCAATGGGGCAGAAGGTATTGGACAATGTCACAGTTTCGCGCTCTAACTGCCTCTTTTCATGCGCCTGTGCTGTGAATGCCAGAGCATGTGATGCTGGAATGTCATTGAGCTTCTCTCACATCAAGACCCAAATTCCTCTCCGGCGAGCAGAGGTCAGGGGCTTCCCAGCTCCCCATTTTTATGAAGAGACGGACACTTCACACTGGGCACACAGCGCTGAGCATCTGCTTCCCTCTGTGTGTGTGTGTGTGTACGTGTGTGTGTGTGTGTGCGTGTGTGTGTGAGAGAATGAGAAAAGTGTTGGACAAGGGGGCGCCCACATTCAAAGACCCTTTTGCGGAGCAGGATGGAATGTATTGTGGCTTTACCAGTCAGTTTTGGCGGGAGATGGGAATTGGTGTGGGAATGGAATTTGGGGTTAACTAAACCAAAGCACCTCCTCATAGACACAGAAAACAAGAGATGCGCTTGTTCATAGATTAGTCGCTGAAATGAAGAATAATATTTTGCATTTCTCACACTCTTAAAAAATAAAGGTTCTTTATTGGCATTGATGTTTCCAAAAAGAAACTTTAACATCTATATAACCTTTCCATTGGACGAAAGGTTCTTTATAGTGAAAAAGGGTTCTTTAGATTATTAAAATGTTCTTTCCGCTAAGAATTGTTCACTAAATTGTTCTTTGGGGAATCGAAAATTCTTCCACGGCATTACTGCAAAACCTTTATTTTTAAGAGTTCCATTTTAGGTTCTTTATAGTAGAAAAAGGGTTCTTTAGATTTTTAAAATGTACTTCACACAAAGTAAAAAAAAAAAAATATATATATATATTTTTAAGAGCTTTCCATGAATGGTTCTTTGGAGAACCAAAAGTCCTTTTACAGTCTTAACTATTTTCCCACCATTGTTTTTTGCCACCATTTTTGATAATTATCACAAAACTTTCATGGTCCCAGAATATGTATGAATATGGTTGTTGTATGTGTTTTGATTTATATCCTATTGAATGTTTGATGATCGCATTCTTACACATATGCATCTGCTTACATATGCAATCGTTGTTTCTGCTTCTTCTTTGGAGTTTTTGGATCCAGGGATTCAGTACTCTTTCAGAAGATGTGTATTAGCGCCTCCTACCGTATAACACTAAAAACATGGAAAGCCGGAAAATTCTGTCAATGTTGGGAAAGAGTCATGATGCCATAGAAGAACCAGATTTTGTTCCCCAAAGAACCTTTCAGTCAACATTTCTTAAAAGAACCACTATTTTCTTGGAGAGAAGAACATTTTAATTATCTAAAGAACCTTTTCGCTACAAAGAACCTTTTGTGGAATGGAAAGATTTCTTCATGGAACCATCAATACAAAGAGCCTTTATCTTATAAAGAACCTTTATTTTTTATGCCATCACTGCACATTTTTAAGTGTGCAGAAAACCAACTTAAGTTAGTATTTTGCAATATTGTTATTTTAATGGATATTTAAATCAGTGTAAAACATACATCAACAGACTGCATGGCCGCTAATTGCTTTAAAATAACATTATAGTAACCCGAAGCAATTTACAACTGCATAAGTGAGCCAAGTGAACTGAGCATGAACCTCGCATGTGAAAAGCTCGACAAAACGCCTGTCAGCGCTGGGCTTTACTGACCACACTTTCCCGCGCACAGGAGCCAGCTGCGTCTTTGAGCTCTTCAAAGTCTAATCCTGGAGCCCGTGTTGTCCCAACTTTCCCACAGCAGCTCTTCAATGGGGCCCAATAGAAGTGTGCCGCACTCCCCAGCGCATTAGTAATGGGCTCTCAATGAGGCAACCAGTCCCCCGGGGTATATTGAGGAATGATTAACAGAATAATTAATCCTAAAGGGCCACACTTAACTGTCCTAAAATACTTCTTGAGTTTAAATATAAGGTGAGTACAGAACAAATGAATACACAATATAAATAAATAATATAAATATGCATATCCTTTTAACAAAAATATGTAAATTGACAATACAGCATGAAACAAGCTAAAAAAAAAGCAGCTGACGTTTTGGTCATTGTTAACCAGTAAAACAGTTAGAAATTGAATAGAAATGTGGAAAATAATATATGTACAGCCCCCATCTCTCTCTCTCTATATATATATACACAACAGCTGCTTTAATATACTTATATGTAAACTGACGTTTTAACAAATAAAGTCAAAATATACAAAGCTTAAAATATGTAGGCTATATAGAAAGCATATGGTAAATATGTATATCAAACATTCATATACTTAAGATACGTAAAATAACAATATTTGAATATTATATGTATATATATATATATATATATATATATATATATGAATTATTTAAAGTTAAATAATTATAAAAATAATTTTAAAACCACACAAATAAATAGGTACTGACTACATATTTATGTTTTGTACTTGTACTTAGTATCTTATCTAATAAACCAATAATATTAGTAAATTCATCAACAATACCAGTGGACACCAGATCAAATATTAAAATGCA
Organism: Onychostoma macrolepis; assembly: GCF_012432095.1. Lineage (NCBI taxonomy): Eukaryota > Metazoa > Chordata > Actinopteri > Cypriniformes > Cyprinidae > Onychostoma > Onychostoma macrolepis. Next base: position 294,116 of record NC_081165.1, on the reverse strand, counting down.
CACACACACACACACATATTATATATGTGTGTGTGTGTGTATATATATATATATATATATATATATACACTACACACGCGCGCACACACACACACACACTATGTGTGTTAATTAAGGGCTAAACATCTAGTCATTGTAAGCCTTTCAAATAATTGTTCAGAATCTCTTATGAAAGAGATTTTGAGCGGGAAGCGTTTGAAAGTTCTCATAATCTCCATTCACTTGATTGATCCTCTACTTTCCCGCCGGAACAGCCACGCACGCTGTCAAAGGCTCGTGCACTCCCGCGATTTCACGCTTCCCTTTTACAGCGTGCATGCGCGCACATACACACACGCTCCAGCTGTTTGAGCGCGCACCTCTATTGTTTCCCAGAAAAGGAGGATCAGGCTAATTTAAACTTTCCCTATTGACCCGTCAGCCGCATTCTGATTGGCTCAAAAGTGTGGGAAACAGAAGACGCGCAAGATCAGGGCGCATATAAAGGGCCACTTTAGGAGAAGAAACACACACGATCAAGTGACAGCACACACACTGCAGTAAGAATGGCGCCTACTGTTTGCAAACTCACTCTGGCTGGAAAGGATAAAACTAAAGTAAGTATTCACCTATTTAAGACCCCCTTTCCGTTCCTTTCCATTTCCACTCGAGTGTTTACTTACGATCCGCTCTCTAACCAAACCTTTAACTTTTCCAGATGAGGAAACCAGTGGTGGAGAAGATGCGCAGAGATCGTATTAACAGATGCATCGAACAGCTAAAAGTTCTTCTGAAAGCCGAGATAAAAGCCAGCCAGCCCTGCTCTAAACTAGAGAAGGCTGACGTCTTGGAAACGGCTGTCATTTACCTGAAGAACAACACGTGCCCGCGGGCGTCGTCTCCGAGCGCGGATGCGCATGCGCAGAGCTACGCCGACGGTTTCTCCAAGTGTATAGAGGAGACGGCGCGATTCCTGTCGTTTCACAACCAGCAACAGATCACCAAGCCAGTTTTAATGGGACACTTTGACGGAACCCAGCGAGCCAAAGTGAGCGCGCAAGACAGCTGTAAGGTCGCGTCAAAAAGCACCAGAGAACAGGCGCTTTGGAGACCCTGGTGATCTTCATAGCATCCTTATGAAGACTCGCAGAGAACGGACTGTTTTCTCCAAGTAAAACATCATTTTTATAAAATGTTGATGTAGACAGCAGCTGTCATGCCGCAGAGAATGTACCAGTCTACCCTATGCCCGAGTCTGAGAGCTCGCATTACTTCACCTGTGTGGAGATGAACTTCACTTACATATTGTAAAAATGAGTACTGTGTCACCTCATTCTGTTTCTGTTGAAAATAATCTTTTAAATGAGATTCGTAACCTTTAGAGGTGTTAAATCTGTCATATTGATGGAAGTGTGTAAATGTGTCTCATGTTGAGTTCAGGATAAAAATAAACTAAAGTTACACATTTCTGTTCATGGTTTATTTATTTATTTTTAAGGTCATAACTTGGATACTAAATATTTTTAACCAGATATGTAATCTAGAACACCCTATTAATTAATTGAAATTGCACGTTTCCTTTCATGGTTATTTAAAAAAAAAAAAAAACTGGATAGAAAATCTTCAATTATTAAAAATACATGTTTCTGTTTATGATTTATTACCTTTTATTTTATTTTTAGATGTTAACTTGACTGTTTTTAACCAGCTATTTAATATGGGAATCAATATAAATATTAACCATACATAAAATATTAGTTGCTATTAATATTAAATGCGCCAAATTTAATAGTTTGCTGGTTTTACATGCACCTTCTAACACCCATACTAATAGCTATAATATATGGCACTACTTTAATTTAATTAACGTCCTGAATAGGTTTCTGACAATTGAAAGTTGGAGTCTTGAGCTGCTAAATTAATATATAATAAGGATATAATTTGCATACATAAAAAAACAAAAAAAACATTTCAGTAATAAAACATTCCAATGCAAATTGATTTCCATACTATGGAATCCTGCATTTTTCAGATTCCGGAAACAGCATGCTTCTTTGTCTACTGCAACATAATTATTCACACTTGGGTTTTCTCATGATTGAGGACAGACCCTATAAAGAAAGAGGAACTGGCTGCATGAGAGAGGACAGAGGATGGGTTCTCAGGCCCTCACATAGTCCTCTTGAATTTATTGTGTGTTAAGAAGTGTGCCTTCACGGCCGTATTGCCATAAAGCGTCTGTCTGAAGTGTGGCATGCTCCTGTGCCGCAGCCGCTTTGATGTCAGTCATATAAGAGCCCACAAAATGTGTTACTGAGGGGCTCGGAATCCAGAGGCGGCTCAACACAAATAAAACGGTTTGCTTGATTCAAACACAAATAACGAACAGCAAAGGCACAACCAACTTTTATATAAGATAACAAGGAATCAATGTTTTCAGCACTTAAAGGGATAGTTCACCCAGAAATCTAAATTCTGTCTTCATTTACTCACCCTCAACACACACACAAAGATGGTAGCCATTGATTTCCATAGTATGAAAAAATATAATGGAAGTCACTGGCTATTGTCAATATCTTGTTTTGTGTTCAAGAGAAGAAAGGAAATCATGGGAGAGTAAATTATGACAAAAATGTCTTCTTTGGGTGAACTATCAAATTAAAGGTTTAGGAGTTCTTTTGATTCTTGTGCATAGGACACTTGAAATAAAATACAAATACTGATTAAAAACCTAAATCAAAATGAGAATAAGTTGATGTAATAAAATCACTGAAATAAAAATAAATGAAAGCTAAGTAGAAACTCATAAAAATGACTAAAATTAAAATGCAAAATAAAAACATAAAATAAAAACACTAACTATAAACTATAAATAAAATAACAAAAATGACAAAAGCACAAACTTAAACTAAATGAAAAACAGAAAATTAGAAAGTTCATCCAAAATATTCATAAATACTATGTGTATATAGTAGTATATATATTGGTATCATAGTCTCTTCACTCGTGTGAATGTGTCATAGATATTTGTGCAGAGATCTGCAAAACAAGGTGTCGGCAGTAAGACTGAATAGTATTAAAATACAAGTAAAAAGAGCAAAATGTATCTGTAATGTGGCCCTGAAAGATTTATTTTTAAGTTGTTAATAAACAAAGTCACAAATAAATCCATCATCCACACCAAGTGTTTATTGAGGCACAGTAAGTTGTTAGATTGCACTGCCAATGAAGGATATTTGAACTGTTTTTGATACCTTGCAAACTGAAAACACTCCATCATGTTTGCCTTCACACTTTTCACACAAATTCTATTAGAATGCTACAGATTTAAATTAGAATGCCACATGTAATTCTAATCATTTAAATAAGCTCATCACATCAGTATAAATGTAACAGAAGAATTGACATGGAAACTGTTTCCTTCCACTTATTTGTCAATTATAAAAAGATAGAAATCTGTTTACTGTCTTGATATGCTGAAAGAAAGAAAAATCACACAGCTCATGATAACAGATTAAATTGGAAACTTTTCAGTGCATTTGTTTGAACTCTTGATTCCTCGTATTAATGATCCACTGATATCTGAAGGCTGGACGGACACCAGAGGCAACAGAAATCTGCAAAGACGTGCAGTTCCTTGAGTACATTCACACTAGCTCGAGTCGTCGCTGCTGGTTTGCGGCCGTTTGCATGTTGAAAACATTACCAGCAGAGGGCAGGTTTCTGTTTAACAGTCTAACGGCCTCTCGACTGTGTTTTCAGGACAATTAAGAAGGGGACTGATTGCTTTATGAGTCTTGATGGAGGGATTTAGGGAAGGAAAGCATTTGGTTCATGATCTCTTAGCCCATGTAGGGATATTTCCATTCTGTAAGGGGTACGTGGGTTTGCTTGACGACCTGCGGAGACGTCCAGCGGAGGACATAGTGTTGCCCGCCGGGCTTGTCGTTGGTGCCTGAAAAGATAATGTCAAAATTAATTCTGCAGGCATGAAATATATTTGCTGTTTTATATTCACTGATTTTGACTTGCAAATATATTTCACCTTTTTAATTAATTTATTTAAAAATATTTTTCCAGTTAAAAATTTTAAAAATACTTTTAAAAATACCAAGAATTTTCAAACAAATAAAAGAAGTTTTAACTCGTTTTTCATTTAAAACAAGCAATGCATGTACATTTCTGTTTGCACAAATTTTTACATTTATTTTTATACATTTTGTTAAACAAAAAAATAAAAATAAAAACATGTTTATAAAGTTTCTTTATAATGTTAAGTAGTCATTTAAGGCATTTCTGCAGGCAAGAGATGCAAAGTGTTTTTAAGCAAAGGATATATTTGAAGAATATATATTTAGAAGAATATTTAAGACATTTTATATTCACTAATTTTGACTTACACTGATATATACACTGATATAATAAAAAACTATTCATTTTCCATTAAGCAAATTCTGTATACACTTATATTTCACTTTTTTGTTTTGTTTAAAAAAAACTTTTAAAAATATTTTAAAAAACCCAGTAATTTTCCATTAAGCAAATTAAATGTTTTTCCTCATATCTCAGAAATGCACGTGCTGTTCTGTTTGAACATTTTTTATTAATTTTTAAACAAATTAATGGACAAGTCAACATTATTTTCTGTCTTGTAATATTTAATCTTTTAATCTTTAAAAATAATTTAAATTTTTTTTTTTTTCTCTAAAATTTATATTTAATATCCACTGATGTTGACTTGCACTTATATTTCAATTGTATATTTTTATTAAACAACTTGTATTATTCGGCAAAAACCTGTTTATTAAGCTGCAACTACTTTTCTAGCTGGATAATTTTTGGTTTCTTTTGGCTGTACATTTAAAAGAGTGTGCATTTCGATGTTTATGTTTGACCCAGAAATCAATTATTTTGACTTTACATTATGCCACAGACTCTGTGTACAGAATCTGATTGAATCTGGATCATTCCTTTGGTTGGTGATGGTTTTCAGTTTACCTGATGCTCTGGCGCCACCAAATGGCTGCTGGGCCACAATGGATCCTGTCGATTTGTCATTGACATAATAATTTCCAGCAGCGTTTCTCAGAGCCTTTCCTGCTTCATTAATAACAGCCCTGAAACAAGCAACCACATTATAAATGTATATTAAAGATGTATAAGTCTAGTACAGAGATATGAGTGTCTGGACATCCTCCAAAATATCTTTCATTTAAAAGCTGGGAATGTGCTGCTCCGAGTTGTTTAATGGATTGCATTTACATACTAACTTAATCTAACCCAGCAGCTGATAGTGAATATGATGAAATGGTTCTGCACTCACTTATCTTGGGAAAAGATGGCTCCCGTCAGGGCATAGGGAGAAGTGTTGTCTATTAAGTGCAGGACCTTCTTGTAGTCGTTTTCAGGGTAAACGTAAACTGTCAGGATTGGCCCAAATATCTCCTGAAAAAGCAAAGAATATATATGAGATATTTAACAATCACTGATTCTGACTTGCACTTATAGTTCTCTGGAAGCTTATGGAAAAGGAAACTTATATTTAGACTTTTTTCAGAAGTGCAAGATATAAAAATCACAACTCTGAAAAAGCCAACTTTGTGAGGAAAAAAAAGTTAAATTTAATCTTTTTATTCCATGGTAGAAACAACAACAACAACAACAAAACAGAAAGTAAGATGTAAGCAAGATGAGATGTAAACTCAGAATTTATTGGAAAAAAGTCAGAATTGCGAAATGTAGACTGAGAATCATGATGAAAAAAGTCAGAATTACGAGCTGTAAACAGAATTGTGGAAAAAAAGTCAGAATTGCGAGATGTAAACTAAGATTTTACAGATAAAAAGTCAGAATTGCAAGATGTAGACTAAGAATCATGATGGAAAAAAGTTAGAATTGCGAGAAGTAAACTTGGTTGCAATGAACTTTTTATATTTTTATTCTGTCCCAAAAATAAGCTTCCATATATTTTGCTTATCTTTTAGTTTAAAAAATAAAACTGAACAAAGTAAATTCTATAAGTCTTCATCTGTTAAACAATGCAAGTGCACTTCTGTTCATATTTCATTTTTCACAAACAAATTAAGTCAACCTTTTGTGTAAAAGCTTTCATTTAACCTGTAGTTTTCCAAAATAATTATTTATTTATTATAACGTCAAGTATTCATTTAGGGCAAATGGTTGATATAATCAGATCCTGTTATGTTCTCAATATCTAGATCACTCATTCGGGTGACTGTGGGTGGTAACCAGTTCAGCTGAGACCATCCATTTGTGAAGATAAGAGTTAAATGGAAGAGATTAGTTTAACTAAACAAACCAAAGTCCAGCCATTCACCGCCCTGAGTCTGTGTGTGTGTGTGTGTGGGTTGGTTTTTGTGGTTTACGGGGACACAAATTTGTTTAATGACATGGGTATGACAGAGGTATTACAATTTGAAGGTGGTTTATGAGGACACTGCCTATGTCCCCGTAATTCAAAAGGCTTAAAAAAACATACTAAATGGTGTTTTTTTGAAAATCTAAAAATGCAGAAAGTTTCCTGTAAGGGGTAGGTTTAGTTGTAGGGTTGTAGGGCAATAACACATACAGTTTGTACAGTATAAAAACCATTACGCCTATGGAGAGTCCCCGTAAACCACAAATACCAACATGTGTGTGTGTCTGTGTGTGTAACTAATCCTGAACTAAGATGTCAGCCATTGTGCAATTTTGCATGCAACAATTTTTATACCTCATTCATGATTTTCTCTTGTGGGTCGGTGGTTTCAATAATGGTGGGTTCTACAAAATATCCTTTTTTATTATCACAGTTTCCTCCAGCGATGATCTTCAGATGTGGAGAAGTTTTGGCGTGTTCCAGCCATCCCTTGATTCTGGAGAAGGACTTGAGAAAGACAGTAAGAGTGATTATTACCTGAGCAAGAAGTAAATCAAAAATCTGATACATTTGATTTCTTTGTTATTGAATTAATAGGTTGTTGGTTTGTACCTTATCATCAATAACTGCTGAGAAGAAAGTGCTGAAATCTTCAACTGGCTGTGAAGTGAAACAGAAAAAAGTCCAAATGCCAGTAAATTCAGACTGTGAGAAAAATACTGTCATTGTCCACTTTTGCGGTTGCAAACTCATCCACTTACGTCTCCCACTTTGATCTGTTTGTGCACATCCAGGAGTTCCTGTTTAATCTGAGGCCACAGTGAGTCTGGTACGTACATCCTGGAACAGGCCGAACACTTCTGTCCTCCGTACTCAAACACCGAGCGGATGGTGCCGTTCACCACACTATGAACGTCTGCGGACTTGTGCACAAAGTGAAAGTTCTTGCCACCGCATTCTAAAACAAGCATAAGAAACAAGAAATCAAACATACTCTTTTTATTTTTTTTAGAATTTTAAGTCAAACATTATTAGAATTTAATTCTTAATGGCATCGAAACACAAACCTCCAGCAACACGAGGGAAATTCCTGTAGATGTCCAGATTCTGGGCGACCTGCTTCCACAATCGTCTGAAAGTTCTGAAAAGGTTTCCAAAAAAAAAAAAAAAGCATAAAAACATTGATAATGATAATAAATGTTTGTTGAACAGCAAATCAGCATATTAGAATGATTTCTGAAGGATCATGTGACACTGAAGACTAAAATAATAATGCTGCAAATTCAGCTTTGATCACAGGATTAAATTACATTTTAAAATATATTCAAATAGAAAACCGTTATTTTAAATTGGTAAAACATTTCACAGTATTACTGTCTTTAATGTATTTTTATCAAATAAACACAGCCTTGGTGAGCAGACAAAAACATAAAAAAATTAACTGTAGTGTAGGTTAAAATGCTACAAAATTTAGGCTTCAACCAAACAAAACATCCAAGAGGTTGAAATTTTCACATTGCACTGTGAGACCACAGAGTCTGACAAACTTTAACTCAGACAGAAGGTTATACTAAAGATAAGAGGGTCACACTTTATTTTAAGGTCCAATTCTCATTATTTACAACCCATTAACTATGACTTTTGGTTCAATAAACTACTAATTTGCTGCTTATTAATAGTTAGTAAGGTAGGATTTAAAGTAGTTAGTAGGGTAGGATTAGGGATGTAGAATAAGATCATCCAGAATATGTGCTTTATAAGTACTAATAAACAGTCAACATGTTAATAATAGGCTTGCTAATAAGCATCTAGTTATAGTGAGAATAAGCGACAATTGGTCCCTATACTAAAGTGTTACCGATAAGAGTAATGCAATCACATTACATACTGTATGACTGAGTCAACAAGCATAGAAAGAGACGTACGGCACACTGCCGGTGAAGTTAATGCCAGCCAGGTGCTTGGAGGACGTGATGGTGTCTCCAAACACTGGACCATCGGCTGGGACAAACTGGATGATATTGGGTGGCAATCCAGACTCTCTCAAGATCTTATAGACGGCGTAGCTGGCAGACATGGCCGTGTCACTAGGTTTCCACAACACCACGTTACCCTGAATGCAAATATGTGACAAAGCCAGTCGTAGAAATGAACCAAAACACTCAAGTGGCACTACTAATCGATTTTAAAGGAATAGGTCACCCAAAAATGAAAATTTGCTGCACCCAAGAGTAATTCACACAAGTCCAGTCCAACGATTAAAGTGAAAGTGTGAGTTTGTAAGAAACAAATGTATCATTGAGACATTTTAACTTTAAACTGGCCAAAATATGAGCCCGTAATTCATAATAACACTTTCTCCAGTGAAAAAGTCCATCACATGTTGTCCTCTAACATCAAAATCCAATGACATGTCCCTATCAGGTTTTTTGTGCCCCCGATCCAATCCGAGTCATTGAATATTGAGCCAATTCCAAGTCCCGATTCGATACTTGTATATCCCTAGTATTTGATGCACAATTCAACCCAATGTATACAGAGTTGTGCAGAGAGTAAAACTAATATACTGTATGTATGTATGTGTAGTGTATACATAGCCTATATAAGATACATTCTATGTATATATCTGCACCTACTGTATAAAGACATTGGTAGAGTAATGGACTACTAATGTACACTTCTTGCATTTTATATAAGCAGAATAATTGCAGCATAAAGGGAAAAAGTGTAGATATGGTTAGAAAGCATGAAGCTTGCGGCGTCAGAATGCCAGTCTGTCAGTCAAATCTGAAGCAAGACGCAACCCATTACAACGTGTTATGACAACAATGTCTCGGATAGTCTGATGGCAGATAAAAGTAAATGATAAATGAATGAGTGATCGTTACAAAAGAGAGCATCAAATACATTGAACATGGAAGCTCAAACGTGACACGCTAGAACAAACCTCACTGGCTCTTGCGTGTCATGCACGCACATTTCTTCTTCTTTTGGTTTTAATGGCGGCTGAACACGAACATTTGAGCGTCGTCTTTTCATTTTAATGGAAGTTGGCAAATCTACTGGAAGGAGAATACTGCACATCACTGGCATGAGAGCTGATCAATTAAAAAATAATGCTTTATCGGCCTCGATCCAGATCCTTGAAATTGGCTCGGGACATCCCTATTTAGAACCGTCTTGGACTGTTTTTGCTTGTAAACGCTGCTTGACCTGGGCATATTTCTCTCCTGATCCAGGAAATATTATGGATTATGGACTCATATTAAGGAGGAAGCAATGATTTGAAGTTAAAAACGTCTAAATGATGGATTTGTTTCTTACAAACTTGGCGGACTGGATTATTCTGATTATTCTCTCATTCTGACGGCACCCATTCACTGCAGAGGATCCACTGGTGAGCAAGTGATGCAATGCTACATTTATCCAAATCTCTTCCCATGAAGAAACAAACTCAACTACATCTGACGGCCTAGTACATTTTGAGCAAATTTTCATTTTGGGGTGAACTATTCCTTTAAATGCAGACAATTTTAAATTGTATTTTAAAGGAGAAGTTTAAAATATTCAGTAATATTATCACTTAGACTGCACTGCTTATAGCTGAATTGAACTTGTTTTACAATGAATGAATTTAAAATATAAATATAAATAAATGTGTCTTGACATCTCACCATGATAGCAGGAGTGCCGGCCAGGTTTCCACCAATCGCTGTGAAGTTAAATGGCGCGACAGCAGCTACAAAACCCTAAAACAAGTACAAGTCAAGGTAATGCCAAATAAGGGCTTGCGCAGACAAAATTGTTATGCAGTCATCTGATTATTTAGAGAACGCACCTCCAGCCCACGGTACAGCATGGTGTTAGTACTTCCATCGCTGTCTAACGGCTGCTGCTGTTCCAGCTCAATCGCATGTTTGGCATTGAACCTGAAGAAGTCAATGAGTTCTGCAGCAGCGTCAATCTCAGCCTGGACCACAGTCTTACCCTGAGACACGGAGCAAAGGTCATTAATTTAATGGAAAGCTAGCATAAATAATCCCACGTGCAAAGGTGAAACGAACTGGTTAACATAAGTAGTAACCAGCTCCAAATGTGCAAAGTTACACCTGTCCGATCATGGTCTTGGCCAGAACTTCTGCTCTCTTGGATCCACTGATGCTGTCAGCAGCTTTGAAGAAGATCTGGGCTCGATCTGTAACGGGTTTAAGATCCCACTCCCTCCGAGCAGCGACCGAGGCCTCGATGGCTTTATTTAGTAGCTCCTTAAGATACAGCCAGACAAAGTATGATCAAAACCAACCTCATTCCATGCAAAATTAATTATTTAGAAAATGGATTTTACAAGTTCAAGTAAACAGTCAAGTACTGCTCAAACACATTTGCAGGATTTCCTCATTTGAATGTTATAATTTACAGTATTAACATACTGTACCTTATCAGCATAGCAGAACTTGGACACTTTGTGAGAGTGGTTGAATGGCTAAAAGGAGAAATAAATAAATAATTAAAACAGACTAAATTCACGCAAAACAATAGCTTCAATATAACATGATAATATGTAAACATTAAAATAAAATAAATCCTCACTGTCCTGTGATTGTTTGGAGAGAGGTTTCAAGTACAACAGAAAGCAAACAAACAAACAAACAAATAAATAAACAGACCTTAAACATTGTCTTTAAAAAAAAAATTAAAGTACAATGCAGAAAAATATAGTAATAATAAGAATTAAAAATAACTAAAATCATCCTAAATTGACCTTTATTGATTTGAAATGGATCTTAAACATTTACTTTAAATATAATAATAATAATAATAAATTAATTAAAAAATAAATAAATAAATTTTAAAAATCTATCCTAAATATTGATTTAGGTTGGTTTTATTTTATTCAAAGGACAGTTAATAAAAATATATAATATCCACCTTTTTCTTCAACCTATGGGTGAGACTTCCGGTTCATTAGCCGCAATCCAGTGTGTTCATAATTAAGATAATACATTAAAATAATATGATAAGACACACCAATTTTCAATATTTGTACAGCTAAAAATAGCTGGGCGCGGATGAGACCGGAAGCCAGACCCATAGAATTTACAAATGAATAGAATTTACACCCATTTTTATGACAAGAAAAAGGTGGATAGTAAAAATGTTTATTATTTTAATATAATAATAATGAAAATGTGTAATAATAATAATAATATGTTAAATATTCATTTAATTTGAAATTATTTTATTATTAGACTCCAGTGTGGCTACAATAATAGTATTATTTAGCATTATATTTCATGCCATGGTGAACAATCAAGTATTCCAGAGGTACCGAGGATGATTTTGCTGTAAAAGAACTACAGAGCCCATGCTTGTACAGAAAAAATAAATAAATAAAAATATATGATTAACTCACAGACAGCTGGTATCTGATATCTTTGGTCCACACTTCTTCATTTCCAATCACACATGGAATTTCTTCCGTCTTTCCCTTCAGGTTTTGTAATGCCTGTAAACAAAGTAAACCAGAGAGGTTCAATAAATCAGATAAGCAAATATGTAGTGTATTATTGGGACATCAGAGACAGTGTCTAATATGTTTTTCACCTTCTCCAGTTCTGATCTCTCTTTACTGCCCTCTTTGAACCCCAGAATGGGCTCATTCTTCACCTCCACAGCTGCACACGAAAAGGTCTTGAACCTGCAGACAAGCAAAACCAACAAACTTGCTGTTGCTCTTCAATAGTTCTGTTTAGTCACACAAATCACACGCCTCTCAATCAGTAACTTTTATAAAGTCATCTAGAAGAATAACCTGCTGTAAATCCATAACAGGAGACAATTGGGTCATTTTAGTCTTTAAAGCATTCATTTGTTAGACAGCTGAGGTAGTTCACATGATATGTCAAGCAGTGACAGCAGTTTATTACACAGCGTATTAAACATCGATCCATAGAGTTCAGCTCCATATTCATGTGTAAACCGTGATACACTACCATACAAAAGAAAACGAAAAAAACTTTTATTCAGCAAGGATGCATTAAACTGATCAAAAGTGACAGTAAAGACATCTAGAAAAAAAATGTATAATTGTTACTACAAAAATATTGTTTTCAACATTAATAATAAGAAATGTTTCTTGAGCAGCAAATCAGCATATTAGAATGATTTCTGAAGGATTATGTGACACTGAAGACTGGAGTAATGATACTGAAAATTAATTGTACAATATATTCACATAGAAAGCAGTTATTAAATGGTAATAATATTTCACAATTTTACTGTATTTTAGATCAAATAAATACAGCTTTAGTGAGTATGAGAGACTTGTAATAACATGAATACTCAGTTAAGCTGGAGTGTTTGTTTTGTAGTGTCTCAGTATGTGGATTATGCTTATGAAATTGAATAGACAGAGCTACAGTAATACAATAAAAACAATGAGAGACACTTGTGCAAACAGATCTCGCCTACCTAACAGCGGGAGGACAAGTTTCTTCAGCATTGCATAACACAGTCTGCCCGCTTACTTGCACGTAAAATGGAAACTTCCAGCACTTGCTCACATCACATAATAATGCACAAGCATACGATTATTATTATTATTCGCTGCATATGGTGACACATGTCAGAAACTCTCCAGAAGACTCTCTCAAAGTGAAAGTCATGTGCGAGTCCATGTGCAGTTACATACATACCCCCTCCAAGACTGCCAGATGATAGATCTCACTCGTAGCATGATTAATCTGGACGTACAGGACAGAGGTTTTATTTATATATGTATAAATAAAAATTAATATCCTCCCGCTGAGGATCTGTATCGTTAAAATGCGACCCTGACAGCTAAATTCTCCAAGATCACAGGCAGCGACATCACATGAATGGAGACCTACCACTTCCGGTATGGGGGGGGGATTTATGACAGTGTTAATTTTGTTACAGTCCATACAGCTTTCAGACATCATGTTTCTCATAAACAATCGATAACAGTGATTAAACATGATTAAATCATTAAACACATTCTATCTGCACCTTTACAGGTTCTTCATGTAGACAGAAAATAATTTGAAGTTAAGCTGCTCCCCTGTTGTTCATAAATGGAAGAGACGAGAGGCGAGTCTCTTATTGGCCAATCAGCTTTCGAGACGTTCTGCTCTCTGTCAATCACAAAGAGTCGTTTCTCCTGCAGTGTTTCTATTTATAAAGGAATTAACTACTTTATGCTCATTTGCCAGTGGGGAGTAAAAATGAAGATTTTAATCAGCGCAACACTAAATTTCGGGTGTTAAATATATTTTAGAAATATCAACTCCCCACATGCACAGGCACCATATTTGGCGAGACTTTTACTTTATTGGAGAGCATTGCTGTATTTGGCATTAGCAACAACAATAACAAATACTGTTTGTAGATCATCAAGGTGCTAGCTACCTTCAGGCTGACAACAAAAAACCTCATGTATATATAAGAGGTTGCATTAGACTTTAACATTGAAATGGCGCGTAAAAATTCCGTCAAAATCTATTATTACCCGTCATTTGTATTTCATATTTTAATAACACATTTTATTGCTTGTATTTTTGTTCACACTTTCATTTTTAATAACGATCCTACAGGACGAGCATATAGGCGCATGCATTTATTTATTTATGAAGAGAACAGATGAACAGATAACTTCATGTTCAACACAACACCACACAGTGACAGCGGAGGACACTAAAAACAACAAAATATGACAGGGCTGGGTATTAAAAAAAAAACATTTCTCGATTTTAATAGATTCTCATTTTTATGAACTAATATCGATTCTTATATTCCAATCGTTGATGAATGAAAATAGGTGCGCCTCCCATCCAGTAAATCGCAATGGGCTAAGCTTTGTACGTTACTTTTGATATGAAACAGTCTCAGATTTCAAATTCTGTTCATTTTATTAGGAAATTCAAGCAATAAATACCGTTTTGGTGCTCTTTAATGTGGCGTGATATATCGCTGTAGACACCAGATCAAGCGAAACGACAGATTAAATGAAATGAAATGAACTGATCTTCTCTTTCAAGACTTGTGACAGTTTTATTTTTGTTCTGGAGCTGATGATCCCGCGCTCTGCTGCCACACTGGAGCGCAGTCGCCACCAACTGGACAGGAGTGGGAATTACAGTTACAAATCACATTAGATCACCCTCAGTGTAATCTGTCAAAGTGATGGATTTTTCCGTCTCAGCTAAAAAAAAATTCCATCATTGACGGAAAATTTTCGGTTAACGCGACCTTTGATATATATATATATATATATATATATATATATATATAATATTTAACAATATTGCTGCTTTTGCATAAATGCAAGCTTGGTGAGCAGAAGAGCACTCTTTAAAAAACATTAACAATCTTACTGTTCAAAAACTTTTGACTGGTAGTGTATATATAAAACAAGTCAGTATATAGCCTATATATTTATATTTACTTGTTTTAATGACAGTACAGTGCTGAAAGACATTCTTCTTGTTCGCCATTAAATAGACCATAGTTTCCAGTTAATCAATTCAGTTTTAACGTTAATCAGTCTAATCTGCCCTCCAGTGACCGGCCACAGATATTCACACTATGTTTTTATATTTGAAGAGTTTATTTGCAAAAACAGATAACTCCGTTTTTAAAACTTTTCAAAAATCATGTTTTTTTATTATGTTATCATGTTTTTATTGTGTTTTATTGTGTTAGTTAGCTGTATTTTATCGTTGTTGTTTTTTTACCTAATCAAATCAACCCAACTGCAGTTTGTTTGAGATTAATTAGAATGCACAATGAAAAAACATTCATATATTTACACTGAGGATTCAGCTAACATAAACAATACCTATAATATATGTAATGCTGAGTATTCGTGTCAGGACTTGTTAATGGACTAGTGTAGGCTACATAATGTAGGCCTACATTAGCACATAATATATATTTTTATAATACATATAAATGTATAATAAATTGGCTTTTATATCGAAAATTCAATGTTTAATTTATTATTTGAATAGCTTCCCCGCACAGCAAGAAAAAAAAGAGGCGAATGATTACGAAGTGGAATGCACAACAATGTAATGTAAATAAAATAAAAAGAACATTAGCCATCAGGTATTGAAGCTCGTTCGCGCCACGGGATAAACAACAACAACAACAATAATAAAGGGAATTACGATTTTTAAAATCTCACAGGTCTTACTTCTTTTTTTTCTTTGTGTATGATAAAGACTCAGAATTGCGATCTATCTCGCATTCTGTTTATTGGTTTTATTAAAAAATAATAATGCAAGAAAGAAATTCAGACTAAAAAGTCGCAAAACAGGCTTCGAAGTGTTTTAATAGGCTATATAAAATAATAAAAAGAGAGTTGCCGGTATAGATGAAATATTTTGCAGATAATATTATTCATAATACATTCGTCTTTATACCATATTTTATACCATCATGTACCACCATATGTGTTTCTGAGATCTCGTTCATTACACTGCTGAGTGCTGACCAAGAAGCACCTGATTTCAAATGTAAACATTCCGCTGGTCTTCGTCAGAGGAGCGCGAGCATAGAACGTTCATCTTATTATGACGTAAGCTAATAGAACACCATAGACATATAAAATACACACAGTGCATACGACTGCACAAAGTTGTTGGGTGATCAGGAGTCAGGTGAGCCACATACTGTATCAAGCAGAATTATTAAAGTACTTCTGGCTATTGGTAAAACAACCGTGGCTAGTTGTCATAGTCACACTTTACTCAAACACAAATTTCAACTAGCCTATTATTTCTCTGGAAATTAAAATATAAAATGAACCTCCCCAAATCAGCAGACTGAGAAGTAGCCCACAAGTAACTGTTAGCAATGTTCAGTGTGGTTTTTCATTATTCAGAATTCTGTTTATTTTCTTTGCAGAATATGGTTAGCGACATTTGTGGTGACAAAATGGACAGAAAAACCAAAAAGGAGCAGAAGAAAAAGAAGTGGGGCAAGTTTGTGATATCTTCTCCAGATGTGGTGGTCTCAGCCACTGCACCTGCTGAAGGTGTCCATGCTCCCTCTTCATCTTCCAAGAAACGCAAGTTTCCATCTCTGCGCCGTTTTTTCCGCAGAATGCTATGTTTTTCATCATGCGTGTCCTCATGTGAGGTCTTTGAGTCCATAGAGACTCGGGCAACCAGAATCGACATACAAGAAGATGCTTCTTCCTCACCTGCAGACAGCGGATCCTCTGATTCAGAGGTTGAGCAGGCTGAGACCCAGGAAGAAGCAATTAGAGGTCAGAAAAGCTTTTACATGCTTATTCACACTTATAAGTGAATCTCAAAATGAATCAGTTCACAAAATCAAAAGTTTCATTTAATATATAACTGTTTGACGTTATAAATGTAAAAGGCTTGACCATAATATCCAGTGATGAGAAACTACTCGACTCTTTTTCTCAAATTTCACCTTTTTGAATTGATAATATGCTATCATTTACATGATTTGTATAATTCATAACTAAATGTGACGAGACAAGAATAAGAGTGAATGTAAAGTGCATATTTTAGCATAAAACATTGTAGGCAAATAGTTCAAATTGTTTACTTTACAACTAGAATTAGACCTAGAATTTCCTTTGCACAAAAAAATTGGCCCCCCTTCTTTATTAAAGAATGGTTGTGGTCTTGGTGTAACATTAAAATTTTACTATGCATTATAAAAACTAAATATTATTATCTTCTCAGATGTAGCTGGAGAGCAGAGCTCCACTTCCAGCACTGAAGATGCTTCCACATCCGTAGACAGCAGAGCTTCAGATCTGCTGAATGAAACCATGGAAATGGAAGTTATCGGAGGTTAGTCAGTTTTAAGGTCTTTGTGTCAGCTTTAAAGTAAACAACTTTCTGTCTTTTATACTGTATGTTCAGATAGCTAACAAAGGTCTTGGTTTCTTCATAGATGTATCTGGAGTTTTGAGCACCTCTACCAGCACTGATGATTCCTCCTCATCTCCAGAAAGTGGAGCATCAGATCTGGAGATCAGCGGAGATTTCATCTTTACCAGCACTGATGATTCCTCCTCATCTGCAGACAGAAGACTATCAGATCTGGAGACCAGTGGAGGTTTCACCTCTACCAGCACTATGTGGGATTCCACATCTGAAGAGAGCGAGAAGATCGATCTGCTGGCTGAACTTCAGGCCGCAGCAGTTCTTGAAGGTTAGAGAAGTTTATTGAAACACTTAATGTTTTAGTCAAGTAATATAATTCATTACACTAATATGTGATCCATAATGATATGGTCCATTAAAACTGCATTTATTAATCTCTCCACAGATGCAGCTGGCGATCAGACCTTCTCTGATGCGGATCTTGACTGGTTGGTGATGGGAATGAATGTTGTGTTTTGATTATATATGTGTGTGTGTGTGTGTGTATAAAAGCAAACCTCACATGGAAAAGAACAATGTTAACATATCCCTGATGTTTTCCCAGCATCCTTGGTGTGCTGGCTAGTATGACGGCGCAGTCCAACGGTCTGTCCCAGGCCAAAATACTGCAGCTCATACAGGGCAGTCCAAAGCAGGAGCAGATTGAGACTGAGCAACAGAGCAGCAGCAGTGATACGGAGGACAATTTTGAGTTGGCGGATGTTGTGGCGACAGCATCCCCAACTAAAATCAAGCACTTGGGGTAAATGTTGGATTGATTGTACATACTCACCCACATACGTGCCTTTCACAGACACCATCTAATTGAAGACATCCCGTCACAGTTTTCCCAATTTAGGCAACACGTGCTACATGAACTCTGTGTTGCAGTGCCTCCTCATCATTTCCCCCTTCCGGGACGATCTACTTTCCCAGCGGGAGCGGTGGAATGAGGGAAGCACAATGCTCAGGTACCAACACTGAATTTATGGAACATTATATTTCAATCTAAATGGAAAATTACCATTTCTAAGCAGCAAAACATTTTTAATTTCCAGGGCGCTCACCGACCTGCACATGGCCAGGCTGGCAGGCAACAGCAAAAATCTGAAAGCGAAGCTCTTGTCTACAGTGAAGGCCTGCGTTGAATCTCGCCATCCTGATT
The DNA here is from genome assembly GCF_012432095.1 of Onychostoma macrolepis. NCBI lineage: Eukaryota > Metazoa > Chordata > Actinopteri > Cypriniformes > Cyprinidae > Onychostoma > Onychostoma macrolepis. The sequence continues at coordinate 275,665 of NC_081165.1, read as the reverse complement.
TCTTGGGAGACCATCAGCAAGTGAGTTAGACGATTACTGGATATTCATGCTCAGATGTATTACTTTCAGACTTGCATTTACCCGTATCATCCCTCATTCTTTCTTCTCTCAGGACGCCCATGAGTTCCTGATGGTTTGCCTGTCCCATCTGAAGGAGGAGGGCATGCTTTTGCGGAGCTACTGGCCTCAATACACCTGTCCTGTAGCCAATATGGAGTTCCAGCTCCGCCGCCTGCGCACTTGCGACAGGTAGCTTCACACATCCACACCTGCATTCATTTCAGACTCATTTATTATACGTGTTGCTGATGGTCTTCTGTCGTTTCAGATGTGGCTTCCAGAGAAGCTTCAGAGAGGATTCCAACTACCTCTCACTGGTCATTAGTCCTCAAGGAAGCCTCGTTGAAAGCCTTCAGCAGTACTTCAATGTGAGTGATGTTACTGATTAAATCATATCAGCAGGAGGATGTAGTTTCTTGATTGGCTGACATCTGTGTTGTTTGTTTTCTCCAGGCATCTTCGTTTGAATGCTCCTGCAGCGAGTGCGCCGGCACCACGGCTTCAGATGCGCTGGAATTGCTCACCCTTCCACGGTACAGCAGCCTGTTAATCAGTTCACATTACCCTTTTTCGCAAGTCAAAAACCACCTCAAGCGAGCGGAAAAACTTTTGCAAATTAAGGAATTTCTTTTTGAAATTTGGCATTTTCATCACTCGTTTCTGATGTGATACTTCAAAATGTGCATAAAAAGAGGGTGATGGAAACAACTTATAACTTCTAATGATCTGAATCTCTCTACAGGGTGATGGTCCTTCTGGTCATGCGCTTTGACATTACGTCATCAATGTGCAAGCTGAAAAATCGACTGGAAGTTCCAGAAGAGTTTACACTGTCCTGCGGTACAGTTGCGGGTCAGTCTGTCAAACATCTGCCCTCTGCTGGACACTCACGTGAATTACTCTAAAAGACATTGCCTGGAAGACATTTGCTCTGAAAAACAACATTTGAATGTTTAAACAGTGAATATTAACTTGTTGTCTTATTTTATGTGTGATCATCAACAGAGAGCAGAGAGATGACAGAAAAGACAGACAGAAAAAGCCCAAAGCAACAGCCAAAGAGAAGAAACAACAATAGGGTTGAATCTGTAGGACCTCAGGAAAGATATAGACAGCGATAGATAGATAGATAGAACTTTAGATAGACCAATATGTAGAACAATACAATAATAAATAGAGTGATATACAGACAGATGAAATAGAGAATGATGATTAGAGACATTTGAAACGCAGCAGCATCTTATAATCAGTGTTTGTGCTGAACAGGTGGAAGCATCAGACGGCAGCAGCAGCACACAGTACAGACTAGCTGCAGTCGTGTCTCATCTGGGCCGCAGTTTGTATTGTGGTAAGAGTTTCTTCCAGTCATTTTATTGACTCTGTCACTCATTCAGCATCACACTAAAGTTCGTCTGTCCTGTAGGGCACTACGTCAGTCACATCCGTGACTTCACTGGATCTGGATGGCTGAAATGCAGTGACACCAGCATCAGAAGATCCAGCTGGTCAAAGGCGCCGAGTAACATCGCAAAGAACGGATACATGCTCTTCTATGTGAAGAGGTAAATGTTACCACAGTACTAGTGCTCAAATAATGTTCAGAGCTCAGTTTGTGTGGATTAAGTCACTGTTGTCTTGTACCTGTAGCTCAGCTGCAGTTGGTTGATGCTGTTTTAAAGAAGAAGGAACCACATCTAAAGCCAAAAATCAGCCTATAGTGAAGATCCTTCTGTGGTTCCTCCGCTTCCAGCCTCCAAGTGCCGATTCATCTGCCTTCTTTGATTGCTGCTGGTCATCATGGGAATCACATCTTTATAGATAGATAGAGAAGTAAATAGAATGATAGATAGAACTATAGAACAATAGATGGAACAACACAGAGACAGATAGATAGATGGATGATAGACCAATATGTAGAACAATACATATAATAAATAGAGTGATATACAGACAGATGAAATAGAGAATGATGATTAGAGACATTTGAAACGCTGCAGCAGCATCTTATAATCAGTGTTTGTGCTGAACAGGTGGAAGCATCAGACGGCAGCAGCAGCACACAGTACAGACTAGCTGCAGTCGTGTCTCATCTGGGCCGCAGTTTGTATTGTGGTAAGAGTTTCTTCCAGTCATTTTATTGACTCTGTCACTCATTCAGCATCACACTAAAGTTCGTCTGTCCTGTAGGGCACTACGTCAGTCACATCCGTGACTTCACTGGATCTGGATGGCTGAAATGCAGTGACACCAGCATCAGAAGATCCAGCTGGTCAAAGGCGTCGAGTAACATCGCAAAGAACGGATACATGCTCTTCTATGTGAAGAGGTAAATGTTACCACAGTACTAGTGCTCAAATAATGTTCAGAGCTCAGTTTGTGTGGATTAAGTCACTGTTGTCTTGTACCTGTAGCTCAGCTGCAGTTGGTTGATGCTGTTTTAAAGAAGAAGGAACCACATCTAAAGCCAAAAATCAGCCTATAGTGAAGATCCTTCTGTGGTTCCTCCGCTTCCAGCCTCCAAGTGCCGATTCATCTGCCTTCTTTGATTGCTGCTGGTCATCATGGGAATCACATCTTTATAGATAGATAGAGAAGTAAATAGAATGATAGATAGAACTATAGAACAATAGATGGAACAACACAGAGACAGATAGATAGATGGATGATAGACCAATATGTAGAACAATACATATAATAAATAGAGTGATATACAGACAGATGAAATAGAGAATGATGATTAGAGACATTTGAAACGCTGCAGCAGCATCTTATAATCAGTGTTTGTGCTGAACAGGTGGAAGCATCAGACGGCAGCAGCACACAGTACAGACTAGCTGCAGTCGTGTCTCATCTGGGCCGCAGTTTGTATTGTGGTAAGAGTTTCTTCCAGTCATTTTATTGACTCTGTCACTCATTCAGCATCACACTAAAGTTTGTCTGTCCTGTAGGGCACTACGTCAGTCACATCCGTGACTTCACTGGATCTGGATGGCTGGAATGCAGTGACACCAGCATCAGAAGATCCAGCTGGTCAAAGGCGTCGAGTAACATCGCAAAGAACGGATACATGCTCTTCTATGTGAAGAGGTAAATGTTACCACAGTACTAGTGCTCAAATAATGTTCAGAGCTCAGTTTGTGTGGATTAAGTCACTGTTGTCTTGTACCTGTAGCTCAGCTGCAGTTGGTTGATGCTGTTTTAAAGAAGAAGGGAACCACATCTAAAGCCAAAAATCAGCCTTTAGTGAAGATCCTTCTGTGGTTCCTCCGGCTTCCAGCCTCCAAGTGCCGATTCATCTGCCTTCTTTGATTGCTGCTGGTCATCATGGGAATCACATCTTTATAGATAGATAGAGAAGTAAATAGAATGATAGATAGAACTATAGAACAATAGATGGAACAACACAGAGACAGATAGATAGATGGATGATAGACCAATATGTAGAACAATACATATAATAAATAGAGTGATATACAGACAGATGAAATAGAGAATGATGATTAGAGACATTTGAAACGCAGCAGCAGCATCTTATAATCAGTGTTTGTGCTGAACAGGTGGAAGCATCAGACGGCAGCAGCAGCACACAGTACAGACTAGCTGCAGTCGTGTCTCATCTGGGCCGCAGTTTGTATTGTGGTAAGAGTTTCTTCCAGTCATTTATTGACTCTGTCACTCATTCAGCATCACACTAAAGTTTGTCTGTCCTGTAGGGCACTACGTCAGTCACATCCGTGACTTCACTGGATCTGGATGGCTGGAATGCAGTGACACCAGCATCAGAAGATCCAGGTGGTCAAAGGCGTCGAGTAACATCGCAAAGAACGGATACATGCTCTTCTATGTGAAGAGGTAAATGTTACCACAGTACTAGTGCTCAAATAATGTTCAGAGCTCAGTTTGTGTGGATTAAGTCACTGTTGTCTTGTACCTGTAGCTCAGCTGCAGTTGGTTGATGCTGTTTTAAAGAAGAAGGGAACCACATCTAAAGCCAAAAATCAGCCTATAGTGAAGATCCTTCTGTGGTTCCTCCGGCTTCCAGCCTCCAAGTGCCGATGCATCTGCCTTCTTTGATTGCTGCTGGTCATCATGGGAATCAAATCTTTATAGATAGATAGAGAAGTAAATAGAATGATAGATAGAACTATAGAACAATAGATGGAACAATAGACAGACAGACAGACAGACAGACAGACAGACAGACAGACAGACGATAGATAGATAGATAGATAGATAGATAGATAGATAGATAGATAGTTAGATGGATAGATGGATAAATAAATATTATTTATCATTTTAATTATTCTTTTCTTTAATACTCATTTGGTATTAAATGTTTTATTAAATAATTTTTTTAAAATCTTTTTATTGTCATTTTTATTTCTTATGCATTTGCTACACTTATTTTATGATTATTTTTTTAATATTTCCTTTAAAACACTATGAATTACCATTGTGTATGAAATGTGTTTGAATTAAACTTTTTTGTCTTGCCTAAAAATAAAATAAAAGTAAATAGCAATATACAATTAAATAGTAATTTAAAAATTACTTAGTAAATAGAAAACTAAATTATGAAATTAATGAATCATTATTAAATTAATAATAAAAAATGACAAGGATTAAAAAAATGACTTTCTTTGAGTTTATGTAAGCACACGCTGTACATTTATGGCCTTAAACATCAACACTAATTAAATATGGCTCTCTTTATGAACAAAATAAAAAGGTCTTCAACAAAGCAAATTATTCAATTATGTTTATTTTATTTTTTTTTTTTTGACCCCAGCACCAATTACATTCATTACTTTGAAACATACACCAGTAGCTCACACACCAGGAAAATTCATTTGCAGCAAAAACAAATAACAAAGACAACATATAAATGTTCTAATGTACTGGTAATGTACTGATCATTTCAGATGTCAAAGTAAATATCATAAAAATAAAGATAATAAACAGTGCTATGAGAAGGATTCAGGCCACAGATGTTGCTAAAGTCAGAAACTGAAAATTTTTAGGCTTTCAGTAAAACTCGCTGATGCTGGTACGATGACGGGGGTCTAATGAACTGGTGTTTTATGCTGCATTAGAAATTCCATATTCATTTTGAAAGTAATTGTGCAAAGTTATTGTGTAGTCAGCTTGGCGTATGGGCAAAACCCCACTTCAGTCCAGATCAGAACAGTCAAAATCTGCAGAAAAGACCTCATATGGTTGAAACCCAATGGTCATGTGATCAAAACATCCAATTTATGTTGTGTCTCATGAACTAAATAACATTTTCTACTCATGACCTCATGTGGTATTCTGTACATTCATTGGTAAAGGCAAATCTTGATGTGATAAGCGAATGCAAAACATTTAGCATTCTTAACCCATTGTGTTCCAGTCATTTTAACCCAGAGAGGATTTTCTTTTTCCTGAAAATCCTATTTAATGTTTTTGCATTGTAATCAAAATTGGTACATTTTTGTCCAGAGATGTGGTATAACAACCTCCCAAAAATTAGTTGATAATTTGTGTACTTTTTTTGGTATTTTTTCCCAATTAAAAATGACAAGCCTACAAAAAATTCCTTATAAATTTCTTCTTGTAATGCTTTATTATCACCAGATATTGTATTCAATCTTTTTATCAACTTGTTTTCATTTAATTAGAACACATATAAGATTATGCACTTCAGTTTTTGAGCGAATATTGGCAAAATTACTCACAAATAATGCTTTTTTCACTCACAAACTGATGTGAATAAACTCAGATGACCAGTCACTTCCAAAAAGCTTAGTTAATTGAAAGAAAACAAGTTCACAAACAGACTGAATCCAAGATGTGGCGATAATCAATGCTGGGTAGTAACTGATTACATGTAATCTGGATTACATAATCAGATTCCAAAAATTAAGTACTTATAATAAGATTATATTATATTTTAAAATGCCCATAGTCAGATTACAGTTACTTTTTTATGGATTACATGATTGCATAAATAGCCTGGAAAGCCTTGGCGTAATGTTTAATGCACTTCTTGATGTTGATAACAAAGAATGGAAAATATTAGGTCACAAGTAATCAAAAATTATCCAAAAGTACTCAGAATACATTACTTAATATGTGTAATCCAACAGATTGTTTCCGTTATGTAATTTGTAATCAGTTATGGACTACAGTAATCTACCCAGCGCTGGTGATAGTAGAGCATAATGAAAGATTTACAAGCAGTTTTTAAAAGGCAAAAGACATTTTTGACTGGAAACACCAAGTTAGGTAAAGCACAAGGGTTAAGAAGAACAGCATATTTGATGTGAAGACAAAATGTTTGGCCTGAAAAATACTCTATGCAAGTCTGTGATGTCAAATGCTACACAAACTCAATTTCACTGAGTATGTTTCTGGCTTGATGCTTATGCTAGTTAGCGCTACATGACCCCATCACTACAGTTTCATGTTTTACAGAAACTTTAACCTACATTTGCTGCCATTTTGTGCTTTCCTTAAAATGACAAAAACACAAGCATGATGACAGCATTACTTTCTCATCCAGTTTCAGTATGTTCCTTCTGAATACAATATTCAAGGTCATACTTACCAAATACTTTATAGATATCATTGTAACGTTTTTGTATAAAACATCATAAACACAATAGAAATTAATTCAGAAAACATGTAACATATACTTTTCCTATTGCAGAATATGATTTTGTGTGGTAATACTTGTACCTTTTCCTATTTTTTCAAAAACCATAAAATCGATTTTGAGAAGAGACATCTGGTCCATGTTATGGGTTCAGATGCAGACTAAAATTAGCTTGATTTTCACCATAAACAATAAAAAGTAGACCAACAGTGTTTGAAAAGGTGAAGACTCTTAAGTGCATGTTTCATTTTTTCAGGGAAAAGCATTCAAATTAGCCCCAGATACCCTGAACATTATAAAATCAAATGAATTTTATATTTTTATAAAATTCAAAAGCCAGATTTTGTCCAGTCTTTCATAAGTTAGGAAATCAAATACACAAACTAAATAGCAAAATTTACAGATGATTTGATCAGATATGATATCAATTTTTTAGCTAAATTATGTTTTAGCTAAATGATTAAACAAAACTTATGCCCACCAACTTATTTACTATAATTTTTTTTAAACCCTTTGCAACCATATTTTGAGCTTATAATTACCTATTTGAGCTTATAATTAAATCACTGATCAGTTTAATAAAACCCATCAAATTTCCCCAGATTAAATATGTTTAAAATAATATGTATGAACACATTTTATTTATTTTTTTTACCTAGGAATGTACACTACTGGTCAAAAGTCTGGAATAACTGGGATATTTTTAGTGTTTTTGAAAGAAGTCTCTTATGCTCAAAAATACAGTAAAAACCGTAATATTGTATAATACAATTACAATTTAAAATAACTGATTTATATTTTGATGTAATTTATTCTGGTGAATTTTCAGCATCATTACTCCAGTCTTCTAATATGCTGATTTGATGCTTAAGAAACATTTCTTATTATTATCAATGTTGAAAATAATTGTGCTGCTTCATATGTTAGTGTTTTGATCAAATAAGGAGCAGGAGAGACTTCTTTCAAAAATATTAAGAATCCTAATTCTTTCGAACTTTTGACCAATAGCGTATAAGATAAAAACGCTAAATATAAAGAAGCCAAAAAAAAAGAAAACAAAAAGACCATTATATTAACAAACCCCATTGATACAGAAATGTTATAAGCCATATCCATGAAAACAAACCTGAATCTGTATGGAACAGTGGCCATCATGAGTGCTTCAATGCAATATCCAATGCCATAATCCTATGCTTTTGCATCTACATATATTTATAGACATGGGTATAATTTCAGATACACCCAACTTGGTCTATATACAATCAAAAACTCCACCTGAAAACTCTTCTGACAATATAACCTAACAAAGAAATGCTTTGACATCATGAAAGTCCCCATACAATCAACAATATATATATATATATATATATATATATATGATCATTTCCCCCATGATTATCATGAGTGCAAACTTTAGAAAGAAGTGGAAATGCAGTAAGGCCATCCAAAATGAACCTGCAATGTATATATAGGCACATAGTTCTTTAATGTTTGAGATATTGATGTGTGTAACTCTTGAAAAAGCTTCAATCATCATTGGTTGCCGCTCAGAATGATGGGACACTGTTCCACAGATTCTGCCATTAAGTGCGTAAACATTAACACGTGAACATTGTATACAACACATAAAATCACATAAGGCAAATCAAACACAGCTAATAGGAAATGTTTTGCTAACGTTCTGGCAAGGCTCTCTCAAAGTTATCAACAAACATTTTTTCAGTAGATTGTTTGTTCAAACAAGGAAATAACATTTTTAACCCTCTGATGTGCTTCGTGTGTCAGTCAAAATTTTTATTTCAATAAAATGAATGTACTATATTTTAGTTTAATGTTTTTTATTTAACATTTTGTATTTTTAGGGGATTTTATGGTATTAAATTATATTTTTGTAGTAGTTATAATCCATTTATTTACCTGTTTAGCACTTTTTGAGCATAGATATGAAAAGCTGTCATACATTTTGAATGCTTTGGAGCATAGACTTAAGTTTGGTCTCTTTCTTAAAAAAGACGCTTTGCAGATTATCGCTGATGTGAAGTTTAAAAGGTGAAATTAAAAAGATTATAGATGTTTAGCTTTATTGTTATAATTTACATATTTTAATATTTACATATTTTCCAAAACATTTTACTTTAAAACTGTGAGAAAGTCAAAGCCATAATTGTAAACAAGTTGTGTTCCAAATTTGAAGTTGATATCACAAAAAAATGATGCATATTACACATGCATTCAACACAAAACATAGTCTTGGGGTAAAAAAAATACTGAAGAGCACCAGAGGGTTAAAACATTTTGATGTTCAGATAACATTCATAAATAACATTTACATAACTAACTGGGAACGTCAGCAAAACATTCTTAGAGCATAGTTTTGTTAGCTGGGAAAACACAGATCACAAAATAAGGCTGATTGCATAGAACGTGAGCTTTTTCTGTGTTCCACATTCGCCGACTGGATTCGGGGCTTAAAAGGCCAAAATGTTTCTGCAGTAAACTGTTGATTTCTGAAATAGTTTTTAGAAAAATAAAAAGCCACAAATATTAAGGAAAGCATTCTGAAGTGTTCAATCGCAGGAGTCCGTTTTGATCTGATTGGCTTTCAGTCTTATCTATCACTCATGTTGCGTGAACGTTTTCCGGTTTCTAATCGAGATATGGACTTGATTTCAGGTTTGATCAGGTATATTGATGTATTTTGGCTGGGGTTGATCTGATTCGTAGTTAGGCTGTCCTGTGACAGCTGTGGCACCATGTGACGCATCCATATTGATGTCGAAGCACAAAAACAACCCTCAGCAACTACACCCCACTCTGACACGGAGACATTAAAGCACCTACAGGATTTGGGGTTTGTGTGAGTGGGCTCTGTCCCTCAGTGTAACACCATTGGCCGATTGCTGGGAGGCCCGAGAGCTGATTGGAGCTCGGTGGGGGGAAGAGGGCGGGGTCAGACTGGGCAGGTATCAGCTGATTGGCCCCTCCGTCTCTCCATCCTTGTCCGACTCGTCTTGTATCTCGTCAGTGTTCCCTGAGTCACTGCTCGCAGATGAGCTAATGGAAAGAGAATTTCTGAAGGAGAAACAGAAGACAATTTTTAAAATCCACACACACACACACGCACACACACAAAATAAAACTTATTCTCAGGAAATGGTGCTATTTGTGTCTGCATGACTTACAAGAGGTAAAATGAACACAGAAAATCTAACTAAAGTTAAAACAATATTTATAAAGTAATATATTTATAAAGAAATACATTTCATTTAATTAACGAAATAAATGTTAACAAATAAAATTACATAAAAATTCTTAAACCTAAACATTTCTCAACTTAAAAAATATGTAATAAAATGAGCAATAAAAATAATTAAAATTAAATCTGAAATGAAAATGAATTAAAACTAAGACATTAAAAATACTTAGTTAAAATAATATTTAGTTAAAAAACTTTAATTAAAATGAAAATGAAAATGGAAAATAGAAAAAATAAAAACTAATTCATAATAATAAGAAACTATATTATATTATATTTAACTATATATTATATTATTGATACTAAAATGTTGTTTCCCACAATGCAGTGTGCCCAACTTGAGCCCCGTGTATGATACATGAATGAGAAATAATATCAGCCATGATTTGTGGCGTCTCTTCTTCGATTACACTTCCAAATGTCACATTTTAGCACAAAAATGCTAGATGAAAGACATCAATTACATACATTTTTAAATAAAGTTGTGCAAGCTATGACGGTGGTTGTGTTTTTCATTCTAAAGCCACTTATACACAAAATTAAAATTAAAATGGAAAAATATCCACAATATTTTTCCACATGCAAACATTATGAGGTCATTTAACATATTTTGTGACAAAGAGCTGATAAACAAGATATAAACTGCCATCATATTGTTCATTTTAATTTGTTATATAGGGGATTTGAAAAAATTTCTAGACCTGATTGTAAATTTTTTTATCCTTTTTTTAATATAATATCCTTTTTTATTTATGCCAAGTTCTAAAATATTTTTTCCTTAGAAGCTGCTATTTAAATTGTGCAAATTTATTGAAAATAAAAAGCGCAAACCCTAAGGAATATTAAGTCATTGAAAATTCTGCAAGCTAATTATTTATATTTATTTGATTTTATTCTTTATTTCTTTTATATTTATTTCTGTAAATAAAAAGAAATCATCAGCCTTGTCATTACAGGAGAAGAAAACCTCTTAAAATGGAAGTGATTTATCAAACGCTATCTCATGACTAATTTGTACATATTTTACGAGGTGGCTAATTCGTACGACCTCACTCATATGATTTTGTACGATTTGTCTAAGCCCCAGTGACGGATAGGTTTAGGGGCGGGTGTAGGTCATTCGTACAAATTCATACGAATTGGCAACTCATCAAATACGTACGATTTAGCAAAAATCGTATGAATTTGTACGAGTGAGGTCATGCGAATTCGTACGAATTAGCCACCTCGCAAAATATGTACGATTTATCATTTGTTAGCTGATCACATCTAGCCTAATTAGGACACATTGCTAGGCTTTTTCTTCAGTACTTTTGAAAACTACAAACATTTCAGATTGAGCTGTTTTTATAGTGACGCTGCATTCTCTGAATCATCAGTGAAATCACCTGCCACCCTTGATCATTCTCCTGCACGTCTCCATCTGCACGTCCAGCCCTCGTTTCATGCTGCACATCTCCATGTACTCATGCAGATGTCTGTTCATGTCACTCTTAGCCGTGGCCAACTCCATCTGTGTGTGAGAGAGAAAGATATAATTATGTAAAACATTTTGTGTCACAAAAGACAAGAGGTTCAGTAGGAGGATAAACACAACCACAACCAATGGTTAGGGTGGAAAATACAGAAAAACAAACACATCCTAACCTCGATTTGTCCAATTGTCTTCTGATATTCCTGCTCTCTGGTCTTGAAAAGAGACTCGGTCTCGTCGATGAGATTTCCCAGACTGGAGTCCTGAGAAATAAGTCACACAACGGCTTATTTCAGTTATATTTACTCTCAAATTGTACGCACTGACAACAGAAAGAAATTAATTTATTCAGCAAGGTTTTAAACTGATTTCTACGCAACAATATCAAGCAGTACAAATGTTTTCAACATTGATAATAATCAGAAATGTTTCTTGAGCAGCAAATCAGCATATTAGAATGATTTCTGAAGGATCATGTGATAATGAATACTGGAGTAATGATGCTGAAAATTCAGCTTTGATCACAGGAATAAATTACATCTTAAAATATATTCAAATAAATTTTTTTAAATTTGAATAATATTTCACAATTTTGCAGCTTGTCCTGTATTTTTAATCAAACAAAATCTGGTGAGCAGAAGAGACTTTTTTCAAAACATTATAACATGTTAACAACCCCAATCATTTGAACAGTAGTGTATATGGATGCTCTATGGAAACTCACAGGTTCTTGTGCGTCTCCGTTGCAGTCGAGGGCAGCGGTGTTGTTAGTAAGGCCGAGGGGCACGTTGTAGTTGGCGAAATCCTCCCATAACAGCAGCGTATCATCGTTCTCCTCCCACGTCAAACTGTCACAGTCATCATCGATCTCAAACGTCTCCCGCCTAGCAACAAATGAGTTATCTGAACAATGTCTGCGTGTGAGGAAAAAGAAAGGGACAGAAAGAGAGGACAGAGAAAGAGCAGGCAGTGAAGACTGTCACAGACGGCCAGCACAAGACGAGAGTGTAGACAAGCATGAAACAGGACGCATACATACACAAACATGTTAAATGAGGCCCAAATCTGATTTTTCCCTCACTGTGAATGGCAAAATTTGCACTCGCAGTTTTAATCTGGATCTGACTTCAGTGTGAAAAGATCATTTTAAAGCATCATTTAACCCTGTAAAGCCTGGCATATAAAATTATATTCAGAAAAATCTATTTTTTTTTTAAATGGAACAGTTTATTGAAATTTTAGACTAAATATATATTTTTAAATATATAAAAAAGTTTTCTTATTGATGCATGAATGATGAATTAATGCTATTTTTGCAGAAATGTAATTCAGCAATTTAAGTAATACTCCAACCAAATATAAACTGATTTCCTTATAAAGACATTTCAATTATATTAACACTGTGTTTTGAATGAAATATGTATTTAAGTTTTGTTTACTTCTTACTTGTTTGTATGCATGTCAAATAAGAAGTTTTGCAGTTAAGACCAGTGTATGACAGGATCCATATTTCAAAACGTACAATGTGAAGAACCTCAAAAATATTGGATTTGAGGAGGAAATCAGGATCAGGCACTTTGGTTTGCACTATAATAGCAGCTAAAGCTGTTAGTGAAAGTGAGAAAGTGAGAATTAGAAAAACACAGAAATACCAGCTTTATATGATTATGACATCAAAGTTGAAAGATAGAAATCTCAGTCCCACTCATTACAAATACATGGAAAAAGAGCAACCTGCACAATTCCCCCCCCCAAATTGCTTTTGTCTGTCTGCAATTCTTTGCATCTCCACTTGGTGCTGCCACAGTGTCAGCATGAGTGGATCTCAGATCACAGGCTGAAACCTCAATCTGGTTTTGCTTTTGGGAGGACTCACAGATGGTTGAGCATGCGTTTCATCTCGTCTGTGATGTTGAAGGGGACCTCCTCCTCCGAAGTGCTGGGATCTGCATCCATCTCTGAGTTATCCTCATCTGATACTGGCTTCTTCTCCTTCTTTTTGCACACCACAGCCATCTAAGACACACAAACGATATTTAGTTAGAGTGATTTTATGCCAGTACCTTGGCTGGTTAAGGCCTGTCATGGAAAAATAAATACATATGACACTACAAACCGCCAGTAGGTGGCGACAAGTACCTGTCTTAATGAGTGATTCATTGAATCATTCATTCAAACGATTCATTTGAAATTAATTTAGAAATGAAGCAAGTGGCTGTCTTTATGAATAGATTATTGAATCAATGACTCAAAGATTCATTCAAAAAACAGATGCACAAATGTTCTACCCGGGCTTTGTTTGGAAATGTTTTCTTGGCGGGGAAAAAACCCCCCCAAAAAAAACCTGAATATTGTGTCTAAAATGTGACTCACTTAATATTAACGTCATGTTTTTTGAACTGCTGTATAAAGTTAATATCACATTCGCGATCACGTGACTTTTGTTTCTTGCAGTTATGACTTTTCTCAGAATATTGAGAAATGATCTTGCAATTGCGAGTTGTAAAGTCTGAAGCTTCTACATACTATACTTAAGTATATCATATCTAATAAATATAGAAAAACAAAAACCTATACATGGATATATTTTTCTTTCATAACATTCTAACTGCATTCTATTTTAATAGGCTAAATCACGCAGTGAATGCTTTTGGATTCTCAAGACATGCTTTTGTTTGTTTTTTTGCAAAGTGAGTGACATATTCAATAATCTCAGATCACATATCGTTAAAACAACAATTACAATATTATCATAGACAATAAATATCGCACACCTTGTACAGCCACATATTAAAGTCAACTCATGCACTGGAATTGGACATACAGTGTGGGTTTAGCTGTAGTGCAGTGTGATAACCTCATGTGCAGGGCAGGAGAGATCTTGCCTCAGCAGTTTTACTCTAGTATTGCGTGTTTTACCCACCCTGTCTGCTGGTGCTCTGGATGGACTGACGAACATCTTAGACATGTCCTCTGAGTTCCTCTGCTGAGCCACGTCACACAGTTTGGCCGTGATGTCGATTCTCCTGCAGATGTCCATGTCCACCTTCATGGCTTTCTCCTGAATCTTGGTGTCGAGGTCGGACATTTGCTGAACAAAGATTCAAGCAGTGTTAGAAAATGAAAAGAAAACTATTTCTGTACAGATAATGAATTTATGATGCTGGAGAAACAACATAAACAGTTGCAGTGTCATTAGATTTGTGCTTTGAGTGGATTTTGTCTTCAAAGTTTGGTCTATGAACGTCAGTAGTTTTTTAAGAAGCAATAGTCACTTTATTCTCACTCATATGCCTCTAGATTTACAAATAGGCTTCATGCACACTGCAAAGGTCATGTTATATAATCAGTATTTGATTTGACAGCCGTAGGTGTGACTCTCGAATTGTCCATATTATGAACTATAGTATACACTATACTTCTATTCTATAAACAGTGACAATGACCTAATTTAAATATCAAGTATGGTCCAATCAATAAGTTAATCCATTAAAATTCATTAATCCATTAATATAATCCATTAAAATTGTTAATATTTTAGAAATAATACAATATTTTAATAAAAATTTAAAATAAATGTTGTATATCTGTTAAAATGAAAACTATTATTTTTAAATTAAAATGAATGTTATTGTTTTTAAAATAAAACATTTTTAAAATAAAATTAATTAAAAATACATTTTAATATTTTCGAAATAAAAACTATATTTGTGAAATAGAAAATATTTTTTAAAATAAAAAATGTAAATATTTTTAAAATAAGTATAGCTCACTCTGTAAAAAATAAAAATAAAAAATAAATTAAAAAAATAAATATTGATATACAAAAACAAATGCATTTATTTATTTTTTAAATAAGATCACTCAAAAAACAAAAACAAACAACAACAAAACACCCTAAATAAACAACTAATCATTTCAGCTTGGTTCTCTACACACCACACAAATAAAAATGAAAATTCAAAAGAAAATAATATTGTCACCAACAAATTATTATTTTTTTTTAAATTTTCAGGAGTGAATTTAGTTGAAAAATGCAGTTTTTGCAGGCAAATAACTGAACAGAGTGTTTTAACAGCATTAAGTGACAATTGCATTTATCTGCAGTGTGTGAGCGTCCATATACTGTAGTTATGCAGATTCAAACTGAGAAACTCCGAGACATTCTCTTAACCAAAACACTCTCTCTAAAGGATCACTCTAAATCATTATAATCTTCATGCTGAACATCAATTATATACCGCCAACAAGGACATCAACACAGTCATAAATCAATGCCATTGCACACAGGTGTTTAGACCAACAAGTTAGTCTTGTGGTAAATCCACAGGCAAACAAACTTGAGCGGTTAATGTTACCTAAAGGCCTTATGGGAAACAATTGCTCTGACTCATTTATTCTGTATGGAGAAGAGGAGGAGTCAAAAACATTGACTCTGTTTGTTGTTTCTTAATTAAAAAAGCAACACATTTAGGGCAACATATGGAAGTTTATTTCCATTCCACAGAATAAAAAGGAATTGGGACTTTCTCACAATTCTGCCTTTTCTTCCTCGCAACTTTGAGTTTATATCTCACAATTCAGACTATTTTTCTCACATTTGAGGAAAAAGTCAGAATTTTGACTTCTCTTCTCAGAACTGCAGGAAATTATGAGTTTATATCTTGGGAAGAGAACTTGTATTCCGAGTTTATAACTTGTATTTGTTAGATATAAACTTGCAATTCTGAGAAGAAAAGTCTTAATGTGAGATATTATAGAATTGTGCGATAAAAGTTTGCAATTACATTTTTTATTTTTATTCCTTGGCAGAAACAAGCTTGTCACAATTCTAAACTGTGACTTTTTTCTCACTCTAGTGACTTTATATTCTATAATTCTTCTCAGAATTGCACCTTTCAATTTCCCAAATGCAAGTTCTAAACTTGCAATGAGACTTTTTCTCAGAATTGCAAGAAAAAAATTCTAAATTGTGAGATAAAAAGTCGTGATTACTGTTTTAAATTTTTTATTCCATGGCGAAAATACGTTTTTATCGAAATAGAAGCGAGTTAAACAAATCAGGGCAATTGTTTTTCTTTATTAAACTCAATGCTTTTATAGATCACGTCTTGCATTCTCTCTTACTTTCAGGTCCAGGATTTTCCTCCGGTTTTCTACAGCTCTAGAGCGGCGGCATCCGCCAGCCTTTACAATAAATAGTGATTTCAGTTCACAGCTTTTATTGCATCAAAACTATTTATGATTTTTACAGCACACTGTGACACTCGTGTGAATGACTGTCTGACAGATGAGGCAATTCGAAAGCAAAGATGATTAACTCTAAACATTAACTCATAAATCCAGGTGACATCTGGATAAACGGTTTATTCATTCCTCACCCTACAGACCAGCTGGTACAAATCGAAGGCGTGTATGCGTGAGATAATGATATAATGGCAATGAGACTCAAAACAGAGCTCTGTTGTGTGTGTATTGTCTTAGCTCGGTGTTTCTGCCGGAGGGGAAAAAAGCCAAATAAGGCCAAGCACGTTTCTCTGCTGTCAGGAAACAGAAGTCGTGGAAAAAAACCAATCACAGTGTTTACTTTAGAATTAAAGGGATAGTTCACTCAAGAATCAAAATTTGCTGTTAATTTACTCACCCTGGTTCTTTCGGACAGTTTGTTTCTGGTTCAGATAACAGATTCATCAGTTTGTTTACGTAATAATGCAATTATGTAAAGTATACGCAAGTACAGTATATTATTAAAGCACCCAAAAATGCATATAAAGCATATAAAGTGAATAAACTAGACTTAATCAACTCCCCCTTTTACATAAACCATGAGAAACGACAAAAACTTTAATTTCACCCCTTCATTCAAGTGTTCGGTTCAAGCATGTGTATTTCAACGGCTCATTGGTCTGCGGATCGAGTCAAATTGTTTCCTCTGAAGGGAACTGAAAGAGTCAGCAAAACCAGCATCATGTGATCATTTATACTTGTATTTTGGCATTTGAGTAGGAGTGACTGTCAAGCATCTGAAAGTGAGTTTTCATTGAGTAACTTGTCAATCTGTGCTGCTCGAGCCACAAACTGTTTCATTCAGTCCGATTTGGGGAACTGATTCAACTAGTTCACTAAAAAGAACTGGTTCAAAAGGAGGATTCGTTCGCAAACCAGACATCACTCTGAAATATTTACCTGAAGCTCTGGATTGCAAGTAATAATGTTGTAAATAATGTTTAGTATCTTGCACAGAATGATCGTTTTGCTTCATAAGACCTCAGTATATTGTCAGTAGCGATGGGTATTAATCTTGTGTTCCTTGATATGCTTTTTTATTCTCAAAAACTGAATGAATGGATCAGCAAGGATCACGGGTTCAGCTAAAAACCTGTTACTGTTCTACTAAAGAAAAAAAAACACCTACATATTGGGTGGCCCGAGGTTAAGTAAAATAACAGCATTTTTTTTTTGGGTGAACTGTCCCTTTAAGCTATTAAAGACCTGATTAAAAATGCATTTATTTATTTTATTTATTTATGATTTAACGCCATGTCAGGAGCAATGGCTATATTCATGACAAAAACTATTCAACTGTTATTAAAAACTCAGATTCTTATCAAATGTGGTAAAAACATCATCCAATAAATACTGTGTTTCTTGGACTCAAAAAACATTCTTATGTTGTGATCTGATGATGTAATAAAACAAAACAATCATACTGATCTTCATAACGAATACAAACAGATTCTGACTGTCTTCTCTGAAGAAAATGTCTCAAGTCGCTGTGATATTTTGGTCTCTAGATATGGAAATACTCACATCGCTCATGAGGCTCTTGAAGACCACCAGTTCAGCTTTCAGTCTTTCGACCTTCTCGTTCAACTCGTCCTGAATGGCTTCGGATTCGTTTACATTCTGAACACCCAAACACAAATATAGGCAAACATGAGCACACAAAGCAACATAAGAATACATGAAATAGTCTGTATGTGATGATACATTTAGCAGCAAAAGTATAAACACTACCATTCAAAAGAAGACTTTTCTGCTCACCAAGGCTGCATTTATTTGATCAAAAATACTGTAAAAACACTAATATTGTAAAATAAATTTTCATTTTAAAATAACTGTTTTCTATTTTAATATATTGTAAAATGTCATTTATTCCTGTGATGCAAGGCTGAATTTTCAGCATCATTACTCCAGTCTTCAGTGTCACATGATCCTTCAGAAATCATTCTGATATGCTGATTTGAGAAACATTTCTGATTATTATCAATGTTGTTGTGCTGCTTCACATCATAGTGGAAACTGATCATTTTCATTTCAGAATCCTCTGATGAATAGGAATTTCTTAATAAAGCTTACAGACAGATTTTGATGTTAAACATGAGCATGAGCAGCCTGAGCACAACACCCACTCTCCAGTCTAATGAAATCCCCACAGCGGCGGCGCTGAAGGTTGGAGAGGAAATCCATACGACTCAGGGCAGAATTTAAAAAGCAGGCTCTGAGCATGTTTGGGATCTCAGGGGACGCTTCTCTCCTCGGCGGATTTGCTGACCCATAATCCAACACAAACACAGATGCAGCCGTTTATTGATTTTCCCGCTGCATCAGCAGAAGATGGATCTCACACCTGCAGCGTGTTTCTGAGGGAATGTGGGGAGTTTGAGACTGACATGGATGCGGCACTGGGCCATGCAGACGTATTGAAACACTCAAATTCCTAAATGCATCCCATGTACAGCCGTGTCTCAGATTGTTTGAGGTCTCTCTCACACACAGTAGTTTATATTTGCTCAGATCACTCGTGTGAGAAGTTGCTCATCATGTATTTTAGCATGATGGCATGCATACTCACACACTTTAGAGGGGTCATTTCAAGGAACGCCAGATTTAATTTTATCATTTAAAATAAAGGAGTTCAATGCAGTTGCTATGCGGTTGCTTATTATTTAAACTTTAACGTCTCTTGACATTTAACTGCAGACTTTGAACAATCTGAGAGCAAACTGAGACATCGTTGAGATCTCTTCTAAGACTTCAGAGGAGAAACATGTAAGAACCAATACAGCAAAATTATTTGTCAAATTATAAAAAAAAAAAAATTGGTCCAAACATTACATTGCTAAAATAGATGTTAAAATGTATTTATATAAATATATTTTAATAAGTTTTTACTTATATATTCTCATGTGTTTTCTGGCCCAAATACTTTGGACATGCATTCACTCAAAACTATTTTCTTGCCCCTTTAAGTATGTTTTCAAATATATTTTCTAATGCATTTTAATATAAATGTATTTATATTGTCCAAAAATACATTTTCACAAATAGATTCAAACAAAATGTATTTTAAGACTGGAAATGTATTTGTATTTTCTTGCCCCTTGAAGTATGTTTTCTCATTGTCATGTTTTATGTAAATTTATTCATCATTTTTGAAAATACATTTAAAAAATACATTTCGCTATAACTCAAAATGCATTTTAAGATTGGAAAGTATGACGTATATATTTTCGAATATATTTTCTATTTCAATTTATGTTTTATTTTTAGATACAGATTTTTAGATTGGCCCTTAGAAGTATGATTTCTAATATATTTTAGTATTTAAAGGTTTAAACGACTTTTTAAATAAATGTTACATTTGGAAAACACATTTTCTTAAAGGGGTAGTTAACCCAAAAAGAAAATTCTGTCATCATTTACTCACCCTCAAGTTGGTCCAAAGCTGTATGAGTTTCTGTCTTCTGCTGAACACAAAAGAAGATATTTTGAAGAATGTGTTGACGGTAGCCATTGACTTCCATGGTATTTATTTCCATACTATGGAAGTCAATGGGGACCCGAAACTGTTTGGTTACCAACATTCTTAAAAATACCTTCTTTTGTGTTCAACACATACAGGTTTGGAACAACTTGAGGGTGAGTACATGATGACAGAAATTTATCTTTAAGCTGTGCTGTTTACAACAAAAATCATATATTCCACATGTATTTTGACCAGAAAAATCATCTTTGAGTTTTGCATTTGTAGTTGGGCTACAAATATGTTATATACGACCTTTTAACTGTATAATGTTCCCCTGCTTCATGATATCTGGATGTGATAGTTTTTAGCTACAAGGTCGTAAAAAGTGAGAAACCCACGACATTTAGATGGCAAATGTAATTAGTATCACAGTGAGAGAGTCTAGACGGCTGGTGCGCAGGTGAGCTCACCTCCTGCAGCGTCTGCACCATCGACTCCATCTGTTCTCTTCTCGAAAGCTCCTCCTCCCATCTGAAACACACGGGACATACCTCTGATGAGTCTGACCATCACACTACGAGTCATTTTATATCATGGAAACAGTGCACAGTTATGTCATATAACTACTTTCCTGTAATGGCAACAATCTCAAAGCCTCCTTTGGTGGAGAATCCAATTAATTAAATACTTAAACACAAATGAAAGCTACTTTATCATCTTCATTCTTTCTGGAGGTTGATAAGCTCAAACCACATGATCAAATAATTCATAACAAGTAAAAAGGTCTGACATGAGTGCAAAAACAGCAAACAGCAAAAAATATATTTTCAAATATAGTTCAACATATATTTACGTAAATACATATGTACAATATATACAACATATTTTGTGTTCATATTGTGTTGAAGGCTCATCATGTCTGTTCCTTCTCAGTCTCATAGATCATTCAGGTCAGGAATCCTCTGGTAAAGCCTCAGCTGTGCTCCTCTGGCGTCTGTGGTCTGTGCGCCCACCCCAAGGTGTCTGGGACGGGGCAGATCTGTAACCCAATAATGTGCTCTGACTGAAAGTGGAAAACCAGAAAAGCCAAACCAAAGAGTGGATTTGAAATGGGAATTAAAAGTTTTGTGTTTTAAGCATTGCTGTTTAAAAACAAGTAATTTTAAGCCGTTGAAACGCAATCAGCAGCGAAAGAGAACTCATTGTAGAGGCGCATGCACATGAAGACGGTACTCATAGAGCGCGAGTTTTGAACGTTATTTTTGCCACATTATGGGCTTTGAACGGTTAAATACACACACTTGTATGTGTCAAAATGCCCGTCTTTGCAAGTATCCTCGTAAACATAGTAATAGCTGAGAACGAAAACACATGTGTAACAGTATATTGGATCTGGGCAGCTCTTAGAGTGACAGCAGTCTAACATTCCTGCTGTCTGTCGTTCATGTTAATCAAACAACAAAAGAGAAAATCTCTCACTGCTCTTGGCTAAATCACTTTTGTAATTTCAATAAGAAATATATATTTAATTTACACAGTGAAGAATATGCAATGTTTTTATTAATTGGATTACTTTATACAATGTAGCATGTTTTAAATTTATTTGTTCTACTGTAGTTTTGTGTCCTATTGTTTGTAATTATTTCCTTATTCTTATTTAATCATTGACAGTTAACTTGTCTTCAGTGAGCTTGATGTTTTTTATTTTTTTATTTAGGCTAGTATTAGTTTTTTGACAAGAATTATGAAATTTCTATAATATCAAAAATGTTGATATCATAAAGACCTTATTTTAAGCAAACATAACTATATTGTGATATATATATTTTTACCATGAAAAAAATAAAATCATATTATGATATAAGATTTTAACCATATAGCCCAAGTTTTGTTATACATTCAAAAGTTTTCTTATAAATAGAATTTAATATAATATTTAATTTAATAATATTTTTATGGAATCATTTTTTTAAAGCTGCAGTCAATAAGTTTTGCCTCTTTGTCACCATCTCTGTTTGAAACCTGCAGTTGCAGTTATTTGCAGAATTATTTTCTTAACATGGGTTGTATACCAGCAGGCTCCAGCGAGGATGAATCTAATGTTTTGTGGTTAATGCGTGGCTGTCAGTCACCGCACCGGTGTGGATACTGTACTTCGGAATCACAGATCCTCGCCTACGTCTTGGAATATATGACCCAAATAAGAATTTTCACCAGATATTGTAATCTGAGTGAGTAAATAACAAGTCTGACACTTTTGTTCTGACCAACTGAGCAAAAAATCATTACAATAAATCGCACTCCAATGGTGATTAAGTCTAACGATCAGTTAGCTCATATCACATCAAACCGTGCAAATTATTATTATTGTTATACTTTGTTCTCAAATTGTTCATGTTAACAACATCAGCATTGCGTGACTACATGTATGTAGCGTGTATTAGCGTTACATGTAGATTTCAATTTCTGTACAGTCTAATCTCTAATAGTCATACCGTTTGAATTTCATATAAAGAAATTCTTTAAAAACTGGTTCTCTTCAAAATACAAAACTTGTGTAATCCCACGTAGGCTATCTTTAATCAGATGCACATTTAAAACTGGAATATAATCTAATTTCAGTCACTTGTGTTTCATAAACACATAAAACATTTTGGATTACAATCCGGCATCAAAATGATAAATTTAATTATTCCAGCTGCTGTGAGAAAAGATTACAAACAATCCGTCACCTGCAGCATGCACACACGTGATAGCCTACTAGCCGGGACAACTTTATGATTACAGTCGTGAAGCAATGACGCGGCAGCATGCTTGAATTTCCCGTGAATTCCTACCAGTACTGCTCAAATTAGAAAACATTATTATAAACATTGTGAATTGGGCTAAAGTTAGGAGATTTATTTAGTATAATTTTTACCCAAAACATTTACGGACTGCAGCTTTAAAGTAAGTTGCGACTTTTATCTCACAATTCCGACTTCTTTTATGATCATAAACTATTATAAAAATATAGAATTAAATATTAAAACAGAGACTTGGATATATGTTTAAAGCAGACACACTATAGAATATAACTAGGTTACATTATTGTGTATTATGTGGTCTCTGTTTGGTTTATAGCAACCTGTAAAGTAAATTAAAATAAGGAAACAAGAAACCACTTCTGAAAGCACTAAAACCATTACTGTATATACATGTATCATATACCGTCTATGCTGCTTACAGGCTGCAAAGTATGACTGGCAGCTTTAAAGAGGAAGTTAATCAAACGTGTAAACATAAATGCAGAACAGCGCTGTGCGCCAGAGGGAATCTTTCTACAGACAATCAAATCATTTCTGAGGCATCACTCTCTGTTGTTATGGCAATGCTTGAATTCACTACTAAAATAGCACAATGAGCAGATGAATCGCTCGATCACATTTACTGCCGGCTCTGACCTGCTTCACCGTTGCTACGGTGAGGTAAACTGTACACACTCGCTCCGCAGTGCTTCTGAATGAGACACAGGTCTATAAAGGATACAGAGCCATGTGATGTCAGCATACTAATTAGGGCACTTGAAAATCTCAAGTGAATGAACTGAAACCTGTCCTTAAGATAAACACACACATACGCACATCAAAGACACTTCAGCAAATCACATGCCATCACAAAACATTGCAGACCTTTGCTTTCCTGTTGCCAAAGAAACTGTGAAGGAAAATACACACTTAAACCAAGGAAACCTCTGAAAAATGAACAGAACACACAGTGTTTGCCTCCTGAAAAGATCACAGACGTCCAATGCTGCAAACTAACAAGACTAAAGTCAATTACATTATACACAATGCCATCTATCTATCTAATCTATCTATCTAATCTATCTATCTATCTATCTATCTATCTATCTATCTATCTATCTATCTATCTATCTATCTATCTATCTATCTATCTATCTATCTATCTATCTATCTATCTATCTATCTATCTATCTATCTATCCTCCATTCATTGTTCTATCATCCTAACCATCCATCATTCTATCTTCTATACATCTATCTGTCATTCTATCCATTGTCCTCTCCATCCATCCATCATTTTATCTATTTACAGTCATGCTCAGAATTGTTGTACCTTTGGTAAATATGATCAAAAAGGCATTGTTTATCCATTTGAAAAATGGATAAATGTTGGCCACAATTTATGGTACCCTTTTATTCAATACTTTTTGCATCATCCTTTTGCCAAGATAACAGTTCTGAGTCTTTACCTAAAATGCTTGATAACTTTGGAGAACACCTGAGAAGAGATCAGAGACCATTCCTTCATCCAGAATCACTCCAGACCCTTTAGATTTCCAGCTCCATGTTGGTGGTGCTTCTCTTCAGTTCACCCCACTCATTTTCTATAGGGTTCAGGTCAGAGGACTGGAATGGCCATAGCAGAAGCTTGGTTTTGTGCTCAGTGACCCATTTTTGTTTTGATTTTGATGTTTGTTTTGGATCATTGTCCTGTTGTAAGATCCAAACTTGGCCAATTATAAGATTTCTAGCAAGGACAGTCAGTTTTTAATTTTTTATCTGTTGTTATTTAATTGAATCCATGATGCCATGTGTCTGAACAAGATGTCCAGGACTTCCGGCAGAAATATAGGCCCACAACATTAAAGATACAGCAGTATATTTCATTGTGCACATGGGGAACTTTTTATCCCTGTGTTCACCAAACCCATCTTGAGTGGTTGCTGCTAAAAAGCTCTTTTTTTTTTTTTTTTTTAATCTGACCATAGAAATCAGTCCTGTTTGAAGTTCCAGTAGTGTCTGGCAAATTAATATGTTGGAGTTTGTTTAAGAGTTTGTTTAAGTTAAGAGCATTTTCTTTTCTTAATTTTTTTTTCTTGAAACCCTCCCAAACAACTTGTGATGATGTAGGTGCTGTTTGAAATGTTTTTGAGGCTTTGCAAACCAAAGTCTCAACTATTTTCTGCAATTTTCCAGCTGTGATCCTTGGAGAGTCTTTGGCCACTCAAATTCTCCTCCTTGCCTTGCATAAGGACAAAATAGACCCATGTCCTCTCCCAGGCAGATTTGTAATATTTTGTGTTGATTGAAAATTCTTAATTATTGCCCCAATGGTGGAAATGGGGATTTTCAATATTTTAGCTATTTTATTACAGACTCTTTCTAATTTATGAAGCTTAACAATCTTACAAAAGTAGAATAAAAAATAGAAAAGTCATGGCTGGATAATTTCATGATCCTAGTCACCCTGGTGTGCTAAAAAATGGAAATATGAATGGAAATATACTTTAGAGATATTTTACTTATAAGAATTTTGATGGGTACCAATAACTGTGGCCATTGTGTATTAGAGAAAATTATTTATTTCACAATGTGAGCCCCGCCCCCCTTTCATTTTTTTTTTTTTACTTCAATTAAAGATTAGATTTTTATTTTTCATTTTTAATTAACGATCAAATGGATAAACGATGCAGATTTATTTTCACAGCCTTTTTTGATCATATTTCCCAAGAGTAGCAAGAATTCTGACCATGTCTGTTTATCCATCTATCTATTATTCTATCCATCTAATCCATCCTTCATCCATCATTCTATCCACCTATTGTTCTGTCCATCCATCCATCCATTTTATCCATCCATCTATCTATCTATCCATCTATCTATCTATCTATCTATCTATCTATCTATCTATCTATCTATCTATCTATCTATCTATCTATCTATCTATCTATCTATCTATCTATCTATCTATCTATCTATCTATCTATCTATCCATCCATCCATCCATCCATCCATCCATCATCCTGTTCATCTATCATCTATTGTTTTATCAATATAATCCATCCATCTATCTATTCATCCATCCATCTATCTATCCATCCATCCATCCATCCATCCATCCATCCATCCATCCATCCATCCATCCATCATCCTGTTCATCTATCATCTATTGTTTTATCAATATAATCCATCCATCTATCTATTCATCCATCCATTTCTCAATCCATCCTGTCTATTAATTCATTCATCCATTCGTCTATCCTTTATCCATTGGTTTTATTATAGTAAAACTGTAGCAACCATGCTTTTTGGCATATTGATTACCATTTGCATAACCACAGTTTTACAACAAATACCATGGTTAAACTATGGTTAGTGTAGCAAAACAATGGTTAATTTGTTGTTACCACGGTCTAACAATAGTAACTATGTTTTTTGGTTTTATTTGTAGTAAATCCGTGGTAAATTTTTCCATTCATCCATCCATCTATTGTAACCCAATAACCTGCTAACCTTCCGTACAGTCAAATATGTGAGTCTGCCACTGGTCACTGGTCACTGTACTCTCTCTCTCTCTCTCTCTGTCTGTGTGTGTCTGATACTGATTGAACGCTGTTCCTAAAGTGCTGGTGTGTGAATCACACTGCTGCTGCTGCAGAGCTCTGCAGGTCACTGGAGTTCATCAGCTGCATCAGCCAATCACAGTACAGCACATCACTTCCTGCTGGATGCAGGGTGGGGTTAGCAGTGATGCAGAGGACAGAAGGACACAATCTGATCACAGTGGACAGTCTAGACATTTGTATAGGGTAAACAGAGTCTTACTGTCATTAGAATACATAATTATGAATTCTTACTGTCATTTGAATTCATAATTAAGCTCATGAATATTTAAAAATATGAATATAGCATTTTGATGTTTCCACATAACAATTATGTTTAACAGATATGAGAAGACATGCAGATCAGATTTCAGATATATGATATGTATCAGTCTTCAGCTTACATTTCTATGAAGATTTATTTTTTCCTCCACGGGCTAAACTGCAGTGTTGCAATAGCGAAAATAGTCCACCATCAAGAAATGTTTCTTGAGCAGCAAATCAGCATATTGGAATGATTTCTGAAGGATCATGTGACACTGAAGACTAGAGTAATGATGCTAAAAATTCAGCTTTGATCGCAGGAATAAATTACATTTTAACATATACTCACTTAGAAAACACTTAATATGAATTGCAATAATATTTCACATTACTGTATTTTTTTTATCAAATTAATGCACCCTTTATTGAGCATAAGAAACGTTTTAAAAAAAAAACATCTTACAGAATGGTAATGTGTATTTAAATAGTACAGTCTTTTGTTTCTGACCATAAACCAAAACCACAGCAGTAGCAAGAAGCAAATCATGGTTCTGGCAGGCATTTATGTAAACTAAAGACTATTTAAAAACATAATAGGTTCCTTCTCATTGGTAAAGGAGAATTGCTTCACCTAAACCCACATTTATCTCCAGAACAACTAGTGAGGTGTGATTTTAATCCAGTAAACACTGAACATAATCTCAGGAACTACAACAAGAGAACCAGTTCCCTCCCAAACCCCATAAGCAGAGCTGGACCGGTTTTCTGTTTGTTTGAGAGGCTAATATAGACCTTACAAGGACAGACAGCAACAGATGAGAAAGTCACCGCACAGATATCTGGCTACCGATGACCACATGCTTTATAAATGAGTCCCATCATGCACTGCACAAATGATTCAGTGTCACAAAAATGTCTCGGTTAATCTCACTGCTCTTAGACCTAAATTTAAGATTTACGTTTTAATTAACATACAATTTCCATCCATGTGGATTACTCCATTTTAACATAAACAAACTAATAATCTTAAACTTAACTGATAGCCCATATACAGTGTTTTTGAGTTCATCAGTCACTGACTTTGTTTATACTAAAAATGAATATGAGAAATACTGATGTGACCAAACTATATTTCCCATCCTTCTCTATGGCAGCTCAAAAATGATAAAATACAGAGATAAAGCAGCAAATGCATTCATAATTAGCTTATTTTTTCCCTTTATTTTGGCTCTGTAAATCTGGCAAGTGATAAGAGAGGTGGAAATGCAATTGCCAAAACAGTACTTTCACAGGGGCTCTTACTTATATTCAAATATGACAGATGCATATGCTAATATCTTGTATATGAGAGGGAAAATGTTTATAGCCAGCTGTTTGCATCTACAGATGTCTCATGGCTATAAAAGCCGTTTGTTAAGGGTCTTCCAGTTTTATAGCCCTATACCAACTGGGATGTGAGCACATCGTGTGTAGCTTAAATGCTTTAAAGAATGCAAACTGTTCCCTGACATGTTCTTCTGCGACTCAGATTATTCAAGTGTGTTTTGACCAGTGATCCATCTCAGCTGAAATACTGCTGCATGTGCAGAAATGAAAGTGCAAGCGATTGCAGGAAATCGGCGGTGTGTTTGTTTGTGAGTGCAGGGTCTGTGTGATTAACCTGAGATTCACAGGACAGAACAGATCCTTCTGCGCTCATTCACAGCAGCCTAATCAAACTCACAAATCACGCACACACATTCGCATGCTGTGATTTATTGCTAATACTCTTTCCCCGGTGCGTTCATTGGTCCATTGGTGACAGCCTCCGACATCTCCACTATGTGGGTTTATAGCATGTTGTGAGCAAATATTTCACACTGATCATACTGTCCTCCAGAGGAGACGTGCAAAAGAGAGAGAGAGTGGCCCTAAAAAATCTGTTGGATTTTTTTTACCACAATCCGTGTTTTCCGTTTCCAGATTTTATGGATATGGATTCCATTTTAATGGTTTTGAAATTTTAATAATCAAAAATGATTTAATCAATTTAATTAATAGAATTCTAACAATTTAATAATTTCTTACATTTTTAAATATAATAGTGCCCTGTGAAATAAATTTTATTTTTTCTGAAATTCTGTGTTTTCCATTTGAATATTTCTGGATTTACTTAAATTGTAATAACCAAAACTGATTTAATAAATTTAATTCATACATCTTTAACAGTTAAATAATTTATTACATTTTTAACAAAAACAGTGCCCTAGGAAATGTGTATGTATGTATTATTTATTTATTTAAATTCTGTGATTTCCATTCAAATTTTTCTGGATTAAATTGTAGTTAAATTTCAATAATCAAAAAGGATGTCTGATGAATTTAATTCTTAAAATTTAACTATAATACTGTTCTTTGAAGTGTGCTACGTTATTCAGACATGCTCAGTTTGAATATTTCTGGATTTTGTGTTTTATTATTTAATACCGATTTATTATCAAAATCTAATGAATGCATTAAAACAAACTATTTCATCTTTTAAAATTTAATCAAAAGAAACAATTCCTTTAATTTTTAGTTCTGCACAACAGAGGTTTATTGTTTAAATTAAAACACCAACAAAAATGTGTAATATTGTGTGATATTCCTTTAAAAATAATGATTTAATAAGCTGTATTTTATATATATATATATATATATATACGGCAAGTTAGACCATACTTTTATTTTGATAGGTTGTAGTAAAGAATGAGTTTCTGTTGCTCAGTTTGAAGCTCATACTAGCAAACAACAATTACTTCTATGGCAGAAAAAGTACAACTTTCTTTCTTGCATGGAAGACTTAAGAATTCAAGTCTGAGTTACGTGCCAAAGTTTAATACTCAGGATTAAAGGTTTAACAAACAACATAATCGATTGTAATTGTGCAGCTTGCCTTAACAAACACCACAATTATTTACGTAATACCTGTTAAAAAAGTTATGACCACATGAGCAGGTCGAGGCAGAAAGCAGAAACCTCAAGAATCATTTGGCTGTGACAAGCATCTACCTTGAAATGCTTCCAAATAATAATTGCAAGTTATTAAAAAGGGAAATTCAGTTGCAAAACCAAAGAACACTTGCATAATTGTGCAGAATACAAAACAGTTTACAGTTCATTCAACTTTTCAATGAATTGTAATGGGAAGTAAATCAGATTAGGGACAATACAGATTCATTTTCACTTGACTTAACTAGGCCTGAAACAATCTTTTTTTAAATCTTTGAATAATCATTTGATACCATTTGACCTAATGTAAGTGCCTGCAATAACGCGGTTTGAGCAGTGTGATAATTACACGCTTATGAGATGTGGAAAAGAATCAGAGCCATTAAAACAACAAAAAAAACAAAAAAAACTGTACTGTCGAATTTAGGTACGTTTTACAAAACAACCAAAAATGCTGTCATGCGTGAGGCCCTGATATTGTCTTTTAGGAGAAAAAGCAGTATGATATTAGGAAGCAGCGCTTTACTGTTTGCAAACATCCTGACACTGCTGAGAGTGAGAAATGACTAAATAAACGCACAACAAAAATGACAACAATGAGAAAACAGCCGTTAAGAAAGCATTTGAGCGATGTGAATTTTTGCACCAGTTCTACAGTCGGCGCTCCAGTAAAGTCACATATACAATAGACTGCTTTAAATCAAGCAGCTTTACCAACGCTATCTCACGACCAATTCATATGTATTTTATGAGGTGGCTAATTCGTACGCATTCGTATGACCTCACTCGTATGTTTTGTACGATTTGTCTAAACCCCAGTGATGGGTAGGTTTAGGGGCGGTGGTTAGGTGTAGGTCATTTGTACAAATTCATACGAATTGTGCAACTCATAAAATACATACGATTTGGCAAAAATCATATGAATTTGTATGAGTGAGGTCGTATGAATTCGTACGAATTAGCCACCTCGTAAAATATGGACAAATTGCCATGAGATTGGGCTGGCTTTACAATATTAAACATGAAAAAAGTGTTACAACTGGATTGTTTTTCTATAAAGCAGCTCTATATGAATATGTATGTATAACTTAATATTTGAACAAGTTGCAAAAGCTGAATAATCATTCAAAGCCTAATGATTAATCAGTGATTAATCATTCTAATAATCGTTAGATTAATCTATTTTCAAAATAATAATTTGTTGCAGCCCTGAACCTGCAGGACTCATTCCGCATAACATATTGCCCAAAAACCATGCAGCACAAACATTTTAACAGAAACTGCTGCAATTTACAACTGTATGCATACTTTCTATGAAACAGAAAGTGGAATCAAGACATACTGAAGACAAAATATCAGTAAAAATATCTATCTATCTATCTACTAACACACACATCAGGACTTAATGAATATATGAATCAGCCGGTTTCCATGAGGCCTCTACTTACTTCAGAAACAGATCAGACGTCATGCATACAGCACTGCAAATACAGAGGGAGAAAATAACCCACACCTCAAAATGATCTGTGAGCGTATCAGTAACGGCTGACCAGAGGCCACACAGAGGACAGACCCAGCTCTGAGCAGACCCTTGAGAACTGCTTATGAAATGTGGATTAGATTCAAAGAGTTACTGTTAACACAACAACAGCATATCCAACCTGTGAAAACTCATCTGATGCATCCATTCACAGATACTGCTCATAATCTGTGTGCTTCTCAAACTGTAACAGTAAATATAAATGCCTCCCTATAATAGATTTATTTTATAAATAAATAATGTGTCTGGTCATTTTAGTTTAGCATTTTTTTCTGAACCTTTTTTGAACCTAAGACTCTAATCATATTGCTGTTGCCATCATT
Source organism: Onychostoma macrolepis (assembly GCF_012432095.1). Taxonomy (NCBI): domain Eukaryota; kingdom Metazoa; phylum Chordata; class Actinopteri; order Cypriniformes; family Cyprinidae; genus Onychostoma; species Onychostoma macrolepis. The sequence continues at coordinate 244,005 of NC_081165.1, read as the reverse complement.
TTATTAAAGAGTTAAAGGAATTAGTTAACCCAATAATGAAGATTCTGTTATCATTTACTCACCCTATTGTCCTGTATGAATTTCTTTCTTTTGTTGAACACAAATGAAGATATTTTGAAGAATGTTGGGAACCAAACAGTTGCTGGTAGCCTTTGACTTCCATAGTACAGAAATAAACACTGTCAACTGTTTGGTTCCCAACATTTTTCAAGATATCTTATTTTGTGCTCAACAGCTGAAAGAAACTCACACAGGTTTGTAACAACATGATGGTGAGTAAATGATGACAGAATTGTAATGTTCGGGTATCCTTTTAAGTCCTTAGAAACTGTGCACACCGTAACAGGTTTTAAGAAAGTTTGCATTGTTTTTAACAACACCTGAGACAAAATAACTGTTACTAAGGATATCTTGTTTGGTTTTATTGACATGGGATTTAAACAAGACATTAAATCAAGGTTAACAGCTGTATGAAAAGCCTCGAGAAAGCTTTGGGTGCTGTTTCATTCGCTAGAAGACGCCCAACACATGCTCAGTCCAACAACTAGGGTGTGATGCAAAAAAAAAAGAAAAAATAAGTGAAGCACAAAACAGCTCACGTGTGGATTTAGAGATAAAAACTAGGTATGCAGACATGTGTGAAACAGGTGTGGACTTTTAATACAACAACTGACACAGTCATAAAGCATCTGAGCAGCTGGCATGTGACGTTATCCTAAAATTTGTCACAGGTTTTGTCCTGATGGCAAGAGCAACTGACTAAAAGTAATAATATATATATCATTTTTCTATATTCTATTAATATATTTTAATATTTTTAAAGGATTATTTTGTTTATTTTTACCATCAAAATGGGTCACATGTTTTTTCTGATGATAGGAAAAACATGCAACTCACCAAATAATCATGCAGAGTTAGGATATTACTATTTATATAGAGAAACAGACATCAACTTTTAAAAGAAGAAGGGCAAAAGGTTACTCTATGTTTGCACAAAAATTCATGTGTCAGCGTTTTTTTTTTTTATTATTATTCCAAATTTTGCATATTGTTGGGTATTGTAATATACAGTATATTTTTATATTTTATGTATATTTTTTATATATTATAACATTATTATTAATATGTGAACCTGGACCACAAAACAGTCATAAGGGTAAATTTTTGGAAATTGAGATTTATGCATCATAATAAATAATAAATAAGCTTTCCATTGATGTATGGTTTGAGTAACACTTTATTTTATGGCGTCCTTGTTACACACCTTACATGTACTTACTATTATGATAACAATAAATTATGCATAATTACATGCAAGTAACCCTAAACCAAACCCTAATCCTAACCCTAACCATATGGTAAGTACATGTAGTTTGTTAGGAAAGGACAATATTTGGCCGAGATACAACTATATCTGGAATCTGAGGGTGCAAATATAAAAAATCAAAATCAAAGGAGAAAATCACATTTAAAGTTGTCCAAATGAAGTTCTTAGCAATGCATATTACTAATCAAAAATTAAGTTTTGATATATTTACGGTAAATTTACAAAATATCTTCATGGAACATGATCTTTACATAATATCCTAATGATTTTTGGCATAAAAGAAAAATCGATCATTTTGACCCATACAATGTATTGTTGACTATTGCTACAAATATACCTGTGCTACTTATGACTGGTTTTGTGGTCCAGTGTCACATATTATGTATATGTTTTTTATTACCACTACCACGTAAATGTAAATACATGTAAATGTAATATTTTAATATTAATATTTTAATATTCATTTTACTTTATTTTTGTTACCACCACCAAAATCAAATCTGTAAGAGGCAAATCATGCAAAACAATCAACTTCCAGATGTGGAAAAGGTGACGGTCTATGGCTCGAGCTGGATGACAGACCATCACGGCTAATCCAACCTCCTGTCAGGCCCCTGGGGGCCTCACCGCACCCAGCGTGTTCAGCAATGTGCCAGGATCTCCCGCTAAACAAACTCATTATCTCATACGGCCGCCTGACCAACAACTCCCTCTCTGTCACGTTTCCCATCCATAATACACCTCAACGGCTTCAACATAGCAAGGTGTGGCCGCAACATACTTTGCATGTTAAGTCCTATCAAACTTTCTCAAGAAAGAACACTTAATTGAGCTAATAGCTTGTTATTGCTGCCAAGAACAGTTACACACAAGTCACTCCTGTATGATAACTTGCATTGCCAACGCTCGGGGCGCTGTTATTCATCACAAAACCACTCCTCATCATAGGTGGAAAACATTTAAAGAGTTTTGTTCCAAAAATCACAAGGCTTGTTAGGACTCATTGTGATATAACATAGGTGTGATATAAAAGGTTAGTTCTGGTAGCTTTAGCAACACCCAAAATACAAGACGACGTTATCCTTTCGTTGACCTGCGGTTTCTCAATTGTGCCAAAAAAAACAGTCATCAGTGCAAGAGTAACAGGGCTAATAACGAATTCTCTTTATAGACGTGGCGTTGTACAGGGTCGATAATGCATTAAAGCTCACAAATAGATCTTTAAATCACCCCCAGAATTCAGCAAAAGGCTTTGAACTAAAGTGCCAGGATGCTGGATTTTGCCGTATTCATCTAGTGCAAATGCAACTGGTTTGATGTTTGAACAGCTGTGATTCACTTTAGCAAAACACTAACCCAGTCCATGATATACTGTATATATGGTTACAGCTCATGCATACTAATACAAGTCCTATATAAACTATAGAATTATAAACAGGGTTTGCAATTAATAAAAAAGAGCAATTTTGAGGAAACAGGCATTGCAATCTGCAAGCAATCACTGACTGTTATAAAACTTATATATATATATATAATGTTTATTGCAAATAAATGCAATTCTACTGAACTGTGTGTGTGTATGTATGAGATATATCATACACACACACACACAGTTCAGTAGAATTGCATTTATTTGCAATAAACATCTTTTGTAACATTATAAATGTCTTTATTTTACTTGCTTCAGAGTTTTGAATGGTATTGTATTACAGTTTCCAAAAAACAAATTAAGCAGAACAATTGTTTTCAACATTCATAATAATGACAACTGTTTTCTGAGCAGCAAATCTGACTAATGCTGCTGAAAATTCAGCTTTGCATCACTGGAATAAATGACATTTTACAGTATATTCACTTATAAAATTTCACTTATTATTTAAATTGTAATAATATTTCAAATTGTAATATTATTTTTAAATTGTAATAATATTTAACTGTATTTTAATCAAAATAATCAGCCTTGATAAGATGAAAATAAATTAAAAAAACAATAAAAAATAATATATATATATATACTGTATATATATACTGTATATATATACATATACATACATATATATATATATATATATATATATTACCAATCCCAAACATTGGATGGGTAGTGTATATACATATTGCTACTGCAAGTGCTGAATTAGGCGGTAACTTTTAGCCAAACTGACTGCTGGGTGAGTTTTAATTTCAAAACCTGAATATAAATATCAATATTTAAAAGTACACAAATTTCCATTTTATAACATTTTACACAGCGAGTTACCACTCTTGAAATCTGCCAGAATAAGCTATTTTCAAAGACATTGCATAATATGAACACATGATTGAACTCCACATCGATGTGGCAATATCTTACACTTAAGCATCCACAAAGCACTAAAACAATTGTCCATGGGATCAGAATCTTTAATGTCCTTGGATAGCCCATCCTTAGTCCACAGAGACAGAGAATCCATCGGCTGCCCTTAAATCTCGGGAAACAACACGTCACAGGTGAGACATGGACGTGTGCGAGCATGGGAGAGATCAGTGAGGGTGAATCAGAGCACGGCCCACCCAAAGGTCATCCACACCCCCATTCCATCAGCATGAGGAGGACACACATCAAGATATCTAACCACTGAGTGAAAGACTATAAGAAGCCGTCTGTCAAACATTAATGCTCATTTAATCTGCTTGACCATCCCTGAAACATGACTACATCTCAGACTGCCACAGATACTATCCACAACACTCACACAGACAGACAGAAACGATAGAATGGTAGATAGATAGATACATAGATAGATAGAACGACAGAACGACAGAATGATAGAACGACAGAATGATAGAACGATAGAACGATAGAACGATAGAACGATAGATAGATAGATAGATAGATAGATAGATAGATAGATAGATAGATAGATAGATAGATAGTTGTGTATACTCGCTGCTTTCTGCTCATTAAAGCTTTATTTCTTCAAACAGCAGAGGAGGAAGCAAAGTCTCCAAAAATTCAGCCTCAGGCTCCAGCATTGATCCCCAGCACTGAAGCTAAATTCAGCTGCCATTCAATTATTCATGTGGGGGAAAGTGTTCTGGAGGTCTGTGTTTGATGGAGGTCGCCTCTCTGAGATGATCTCAGTTTAATCTGGTCAGTTTTTAAGGTGTAATTGGTGAACAGATATCTGATTTGCTGAATCTGAGGAATTGCTGCTCAAGAAACATTTATTATTATTATTATTATTATTATTATTATTATTGGTGTTGAAAACAGTTGTTCTTCTTAATATTTGTGTGGAAACTGTGATACTTTGTTTTCTGAATTCTTTACTGAATAAAAAGTTCAAAAGAACGCATTTATTTGAAACGGAAATCTTTTGTCTCTTGACTGTCATTTTTGAACAATTTAATGCATCCTTGCTCAATAAACGTATTAATTTCTTTTAAAAATCATTCTGATCACAAACTTTTGAATAGTTGTTCATATACCCAGGTATCATTAAAAACAAACAAAAAAAACCATATTGATGGAAATTGAAATTTGAGTAAATCAAATAAACAGTAAAAAAAAAAAAGAGAGAGAAAAAATTAATCACTTCCAGTTCATCACACTGGAAATTGAAGGTCAAGCCGAATGCACTGCATTGTGGGATACAGTATGTCAGGCAGTGGATCTATACTGCGCATTTCAGTGAATGTAGTGGGTCATCAGGGATTTCATGCTTACAGAAAATCTGCATACTGTCCACAGTAAGACTGTACTGTATACTGCAGAGCTACATGTCAGCTTTATATTTCTCTTAAGAGGTTAATGAATGTTTTCCTAAAGGAGTTGTGACAGAACGCTGCACCAGACTGCAATAGATCAACATATACACACACACGTACCAGTGTCCCGACTGCAGTTTATCTCTCTCTCTCACACACACACACACACACACACAAACAAAAGCCATCAATCTCTGCTCTCGCTCCAGCAGGCTGTTGGCCATTCAGAGCAGAAGCGAGGTGGCTGTAGATATACTAGTTAAAACCACAAACACTACAGCAGTAATACAGTCAGTTCACTTCCTAACAGGCCCAATGATTGCTTCATTGCAGCAGCGATGATAAAGAAACCTCTGTTTTAGTGGTGGAGCAGCGGAAGAGCAATATCTTTTAAGTGTCTGGGAAATCAATAATCTTCACAAACTCAGCGACTTTGACCAATCGTTGCACATGGATTTTCACGCAAAGACACTAACATCTTATTTTTCTGAATTGTGCAAGATCGTGACCGCCTCATCCAACAAGCACATGAAATTAATTTATTTGAATGCTTTTTGCTTATGTTTCAACAAAAGACAAACAACTAAGACAACTAGTTTATGGTTGATTAGTTATTGATACTATCAGTATATTATTGCTCATACTTGATTGATTCGAACAAACCCCAAACACTAAATATTCAACTTAGCAGGGTTATTAAAGTCAACTAAAATTAAAACCATTCAAATAAATAAATAAATGTTTCTGAAGTAGTGATTTAAATAAACATTTTCTGAAATAAAATAAAATATTAAAAACCTAAACCTTTTTAAATTCTTATTTTAGCTAGCTGCTAAGGCCAAATTTCTCATTTTAATTTAGATTAACTAGATGTAATAAAGTAACTAAAACTAAGGGCCCTATTTTAATGATCTAAGCGCATGGTCTGAAGCACATGGCACAGGTGCACTTGTGTCTGAATACACTTTTGCAAGTTTGTAACGATGGAAAAAACGGTCAGCGCACCAGGCACATGGTCCAAAAAGGTTGTCCCAATTCTCTTAATGAGTCATGGGTGTGTTTTGGGAATAATGTGCAATAAACCAATCAGAGTCTCATCTCCCATTCCCTTTAAAAGCCAGTTGCGCTCGCACCATGGTGGATTTGCTATTTACACAATAATAATCTTTAACATTGTAATCCTTTCATTTTTAATATTTGGCATGTTTGTGTGCTGCTGCGCAACCCTGTGTGTGTACCAAGTAGAGTGTACGCGCGTTTTGCACCTGTGGTACATAATACGAACGTGCTGCGCAATTGACTTTAGACCAGGTTTCAGGTGGTAAATTTCAACTTTACTTTAAAAATAATTACAATGAATTAATTTAATTAGGTTAAAACTGTAAAAAAAAAAAAAAATCTGTATTAAACATGACTTTTTAAAGAGAGAGACTGATGTAGTATTTTCATCTAAAACATACTACAATAATATTTTTGTAGTTACAACTTCAATTTTTTTTTTTTTTTTTACAGTGTAGATAATTGCATGTATCAATAAAAATCCCTAAATAAAGATTCAGAATGCAAAGACATTATTGTGCCATCACAAAAAAGGCCTTAGATATATAGTGATATATTTTAGTTAACACACACACATACAACACTCAATACATAGGGATATTCAGATCCCAAACTTCAAATAGCTTGGGAGCTGGTTTATGTTTGATCATTGTAGCTTTTTATTTATAAGCTGATTAATTATTATTATAAGCCTATTAATTATTCGTTAAGCCTTCAACATAATTAATTTGTTGGAGCCGCTTGGAGCTAATGGACATAGGAGCTGCAATTCCCAAACGTATGAGCAAAGGATATGTTTGAGATGTAATGCACACCAGTGATTCACAGGCGTTAAGAACAGTGTGGGGTCAGATATCTCCAGCAGGATGAACTACAGACACAGAAGAAAAGCTGCAACCTGTTAACACACCGCTTACATGACCAGCATGTCAGAAAACACAAGCATCGTCATCTCTTGCATCATCATTCAGTTATCATTTAATGCATTAATAAACATGCTGGCGATTATACACCCTAATTTTGCACTTAGGAGGAACAATTATTTAGAAGTAATACTAATTAACATGGAATGGAATGATCAGACTAATGAATCTCTGAGCGTCATTAACCAACATTCCTTTGGGTATCATATAGAGATGAAGCCACTGAAGCTAGTAGCTATAATGGACATGTAATCCGAGAGCATGTCTGCTGATTGCAATTGCAAAGAAATGAAATTGCACAGCTTTCCGTGATTGCACAAATTTAACAGAATTCTATGCATCAAGGTTAATACTTAATATGGATGCCTGTTTCCACCACAGGATAAAAAAAATGTAAATAAATAAATAACATTGAAAAGGTAACTGTTACTTCATCTCACAATTCTCATGCTTTTTTTTTTTTTTTTTTTTCACAATTCTGAAAAAGAAGAATTGCTAGCTTTAAAAAAAATACAAACAAAAAAAACCAGATGTTAGCTCTCAATTAGGAGTTTGCAGTTCTGAGAAGAAAAGTCAGGGTTGCGAGATACAAACTTGAAACTGCAAGAAAGAGTTATAATTTATATCTCACAATTCTGAGTTTCTATCCCATAATTATAACTTTTGAGTTAATTGAGTTTATATCTTATAACTTTTTTTCTCTGAATTGAGTTTATATCTTGCAATTCAGACTTTTTCTCAAAATGTTTGAGTTTATATCTCATAATTATGATTTTTTTTTTTTTTTTTTAGAATTCAGAGTTTCTATCTCATAATTGACCTTTTATAACTTGAAATTCTGAGTTTTTTTTTCTCAGAATTGTGAGGGGAGAAAAAATCCAAATAAAATGGCAGCATTACCTTTTTATTTATTTCTTTTTTTTATCCTGTGGCAGAAACTGCCTTCCAGAGATTCCACAAGCCTACATAGATATAGATTCCCATATATTGATTCCCTTATGTTTGACATTAACTTCGTTGGCTGGTATACTTCCTGTAGATGATACAAAAGAAATTCTAACAAAGAAAACAAAGTTGTTGGCCTATTTCATATCAGAACTTGTCCGCAACCCATTTGAAGTTCCTGTGTAATGTCATGAAGTCATAACTGATGCCAATCTCAGACAAAGACAAGCCCACAACACGAACAGTATTAAAATGAGCTTCTGAATCACCCACAGGATGACCAGGATGTGAGACATACGCTTGCTTCCTCTTTACTCGCCTTCATTTGTGCTCATTGTTGTGGCTTTCTGAAGGGTAAGGCAGCAGTATTTTACTAGTGAGTCAGCACATGCCTGGGCAAAAGGGCAGCTTGAACACACACACACACACACACACACACACACACATATATTATACTCACATTCACGTGGCTCATCTGATGCCCCAGTGTTTGAAGTCATTCAGAAGTCATGAATTAATAAAACCCATTCAACATTCAAAAGAAACCTCATTCACAAAGGCTGGAAATCTGTCATCATGTCTGTCACTTTCTACTCCAAAATCATTAGATCGAAAATAGGAAATTATATTTTGCAAATAAAAAAAAAAATAATAATAAAATAAAATAAAATAAAATAAAATAATAATAAAATAAAATAAAATAAAATAAAATAAAATAAAATAAAATAAAATAAAATAAAATAAAATAAAATAAAATAAAATAAAATAAAATAAAATGTTTTCAGGACAAAGGGCACATTTTACCCTCAGATTTTCATTACTGAATCAGCTTTATTGCCAGGCATGCTTACACATACGAGGAATCTGTTTGGGGAACAAATTCCTCATATGTGTAAACATACCTGGCAGTAAATACAAAAAAAAAAAAAAAGTATTACTTGTAAAGCATCCAGAGGTTTTAGTTTTACTGTTCCAAATATTTAAATTATGAATTTTTACTGTAGCTTCTTAAAACAATACTGTTGCACAAATACTTTTTTATTTAAATCAGCGTAAATTAAAAGAAGTGCCACAAATAATACCACAATGTATAAATGCTTTTAATCATAAATCGTTTTTTTTTTTGTAATACAGTAATGAGATTTGGGGGCAAAATATGCAATATTATCATGAAAATAATGTTGCAATGAGATATATAATGGTCTTAAAATATACTATTTTGTTTATATTTTTGTTTTTAACATTTTTTCTTTTAATTTTGATGGTCTGGCATTATCTTGACCATAAATTAAGTCTCTGCATTTCTGTATCAAGTAAATAAAGTGAATGAAACAATTAACTTAATCATTGGGCAACTGTGATAAAAAGCTTCTCATATCATATTTCTGAAGACAGCTGCAAAATTTGCAGTAGGACTTCAGTTGCTGAGCAATGCAAGAAGAAAAAAAAAAAGGTATATTTAGAGGTGACTCAATAATAGTGATCACGGCTGGCTGAACAGATGGAAAAACAAACCCTGAACCTCACCAGAGCTTGACTGTCCAAATGATGCCTTATTATATCATTTCATCATACACATACTTAATGAAAGTGCAAACGAATCACTTCTTAAAAGTATTTCCCATGCAAGCACACCAACCTACACACAGAATCTGCTAATTTGGCCTGTATGGACTCTGTCCAGCTGTCCTGCGTGCAAAACTGGGCCCTTCAATATTTGCTGTTCTCCTGCCAAGATATTCTGCTGCAATGAATCAGTCCGGCACAGAAGCTTTGACCAGCAGCAGGCTGGCTTTCAGGCCTAAAGAAAGAATCAAGGCAAGATAAAGCAGCAGTAAACACAGTACTCACTTTCTCTTGTACTCATCCCTCTCCCGTTTGACTTTGGCCAGAACGTTATACAAGGCTCTCAGTTCTGGGGTGATGGTGTCGATTTGGACCCCGACCCCATCCGGATGGGTCCAGGTGACTCCGGGTCCCTGGACAGTCTTGACGCGCTCTCCGTGTCTCAAAATATGCGTAAAGCTCCAGATGGTGCCTGGAAGTCTGGAGCCCGGAGAGTCTGTCTGGACCGCGACTTCACGCGTGAAGGAGAAGCCCTGATGCCTCGGCTTACCGGAGGCTTGCTTCAGCTGGCTCTCCAGAAGTTTGTTCCTTCTCTCCAGCTCATGGACTTTGGCGAGGAAGCAGCGGAACCTCAGGTTGAGGGTCTTGAGGACATGGATGTTGGATCCCAGGTCGTTGCGCAGAGCTCTGGGAACCGCGTCCGACGGCGCACCGCTCACCACGCCGCCCAAAAAACCTTCTCCAAACAACAAGGAGCTCATGTTTTCATACAAAAATAGATAGAATAAAAATAGAGCTTTAACGACTTCGATTCAAAGCTGGTGCGTCCGTGCAGTCTTCTACTCATGCGTAAAAAAAGCCCCTAAGTATCATCGATTGACTAGAAACGAGCAGTGCGGTCATTATCTGTCCATCCTTCCAGGACTCATCATGTTCTCCGTGGAAACGAGAGGAATAACGGAGTGCAGCGTCTGTGTGTCAGCTCATTTCCGAAACTCCTGGACATCTGGAGATCTGCGAGTCATTTCGGTGATCGTGAACTCCACACTCTCCGATCACACTGATATTATTCTCACAGTCTCTTCTTCCGCTGGACTGTTTTATACCGGACGCTACCGGCGCGACGGGATCGAGTTTCATTCTCCTAAAAAAGGGAGATCCGCAGCGCACTCTCCGCCCCCGCCGCCAGCAGCAGCAGCGCCACACACGCGCACACGCACACGCACAGACAGACAGACAGACAGACAGAGACAGAGAGAGAGAGAGTGCAGGAACTTGCCAACATCGCCCCCTCAAACAAACTCCAGCACGTTTTATTTACTTTTTTTAAACTGCAAGTGTGGATTATTAAAATCTGATTAAAAAAAGACACACTGCCATACTAGAGCTTTAAGCCAACTAATCGTTAAAATAAAAAATAAAAAATAAAATAAAAATGACAACCAAACCAGATGCTCCAGGATATTTTATCAATGTTTAATAATGAATCATTAATTATATTAAAATAATATAATATTTTTAATCTAAATAAATACGATTTATGTTGCTCTGTTCAAAAGGTCTACCATTTTAAATCATTTTAATTGTACTAATATTGATCAAATATATTACTTAATTTTTAAGTTTCTAAATATATACAATTTATATTTGATCAATGTTTAAAAATGTATTAATTAACTATTATTATTATAACTAATATTATTTTGACAAATATATTATTATATTATTATATAAAATAAAATATAATATACAAATATAAAATATACAAAATATATTATTACATTTGCATCTAAATATACAATTAATATTTTATAAATGTTTAAGAATTTATTATTTAACTATTAATAATAGCCTATTAATACTGATAAAATATATTGCCTTTGAATACTTTTTATGTAAATATATACAGTTTATACTTTACCAATGTTTAACCATTAATTGTTTAACTATTAATAATATTAATATTTATTTAAATATATTATTTATAATTTTTATCTGTAAATAGATTTTGCATTTTTATTCATATATCTGAAGAGTTTATTTGCAAAACAGTTAACTCCGATTTTTTTTTTTAAATGTTTTTATTATGTTATCATGTTTTTATTGTGTTGTATTGTGTTAGTTATAGTTTTATTTTTTTTATTATTTTTTACCTAATCAAAATAACCCAACTGCAGTTTGATTGCGATTAATTGGAATGCATTAATTGGAATGCAAAAACACGATTTTGTTATCTGTTTTTGCAAATGAACTCTTCATATATATATATATATATATATATATATATATATATATTATTATATTATAATATATATATATATATATATAATATATTTTGTCAAAATAATATTAATTATAATAGTTAATTAATAGATTTTTAATATATTTACATTATATATATATATATATATATATATATATATATATATATATATATATATATGTTGACCAGCAGCAGGCTCGCTTTCAGGCCTAAATATATACTATATAAACTCATATTTATATATTTAGGATTTATCTGTTTTCTGACTGCAGCAAATTAACATTTTCAGGTTTTGCTCATCGCAAAAACATAATTAGTTCACTGAATGTAAATCTGTGATTAATTCAGGCTCATTAGTCAGAGTTGAAAGGTTCATACCTTTATTAATATTAATTATCGATATTAAATGTGAAAGGGAGAGCTAGCTCATTAGCAAAACCATAAATTAAAATCATCAGCAGAAAGTTTTAAGTTTAGGCAAATTAAGGAAGGCGTTGAAGCGTTTATTTTCACTTTTGCATGTTGCGGCAACACAAGCTCTGTTTGCATTTAACCAAATGACTGATGAATAGAATCAGACATTACACAAGCATTGCACCTTAAACCTGCCCTGGCTTGAAGCCGCTCTGCACACATGCACAAAACACACCCAAGGATTTCTGAGGATCATCTGTAATTTCCTCAATTGTTTTGAATAGACAGTCCAAGTATGCAAAATCAAAGTTTTTGGGAATGAAGTCATGTCTGCTACAAATCCTTTTATTCAAGTGTTAAGTGTCCATGTGAATCCATGCTTTTTCATATAAATCTATAACACAAACAGGCAGTTCCTCTAATGACTTTTAGGTGTCTGGGAAAAGGTGTCTTTTTAGGGAGACTTCATGACATGTTGAAATGATTAGTTCTGGTCGTTTACTAGCTGTTTAACAGCAAAAAAACTACAAAGAAATTATGTTAAAGTGGGTGCTGCATGCACCAACATTAGGCTACTCGTTTAAGCCAAAAATCAAAGCAGTCAAAAAGTGAAATTAAAAAGTTTGGATTTCATTGAATTAACTGAAATATTTCACTTAAAAAAAAAATACAGTACCTGAGTGAAAAAATGCATAACGTTAAACTAAATGCATACTGTAAAAACAATAAAAATCTTAGTTTCAGAACCTTAACTTCTGAATCTCTTTATTGACTAATACTTCATTTTACCATTAGAAATAAGAGAAAGTTACTGTACAAATCTACTATACAGCACGTGTCTTGTAATAAAATCACACTCATGCTGCGCCTCCTGTTGGTTCACAATATAACGGTCTTCTATTAATAGCTTTAGTCTTAGCTTATGAATATTAATCATGCCATGCGATCCATCCAATAGAGTTCGCTCATTGCTGTAATTAATATTCATGAGGCACCAGCGAACCCCGCTAGGCGGCGGTGTGATTCCTCCCAGTCTGTGAAGCGCACTGAGATCATCAGGCGAAGAAGAAAATACAGCGAGCCACAACGTGAGAGCCATGCCGAAATCCAAGAGGGACAAAAAAGGTAGTTATTTAATCTTTTAGTTTGCTTTATCACTTATTGTTACTGAACTTTACACGCCACACATTAAAATGAGTCGAGCTGAAATACAATCATGTTTGTTACTTGGTGCTCAGGCTTTAGTTTACGTTGTTAAACTGTAATTCATTTTAGTGACATTTATTAATGTTCTTGAAGCAGCTGGGTCTGTTAGAATTTGTTAATGTTTCTTGTACTATCATTAATGTTACTTTTAACAGTTTCTTTAACCAAAACATCCAAGAAGGGGTTGGAAGCCAAGCAAAATCTGATCGAAGAGGTTAGTATGACTTTTCATTGCTCTTTCGGGTGACACTACAAACACGTACCATGGTATTATTTGAAGTGCTTGGGAATGACAGCAGCACTGGAGCTGATCTGAACAAAACCTCATGATCATGTTCTCCAGCATGATTTGAGATGTTTCTATTGAAGCTCAAGATGCTCTTTGGAACAAGAAAATCTGAAAATCTCTTCTGTGTTTTTATTAGGGACCTTAAGAAGTACAAAATCTGATATAGGCCTATTTCCTCTTGATAAGATTGATTTGTTTTGTATTTTTTTTAATTGATTGCTTATTTCCAGGCCTAAATGAAAAATGTAATATCACCACAGTAGTTTTGTGATTGATTAAAAAATATTTTTCTGTTTCTCCCACTCTCAGCTGCGGAAATGTGCAGACATCTACAGATACGTGTTTGTGTTCTCAGTAGAAAACATGAGAAACAACAAACTAAAAGACATCAGGACGGCCTGGAAACACAGCCGGTATAAACATGTGATTTACTGTTTTTATGTGTTATTTTAGGATTTCGAAGAGTTTAAGGTTGAACTTGGGTTTTATGTTTCAGGTTCTTCTTTGGTAAGAACAAAGTCATGATGATCGCGCTGGGTAAAGGACCGACAGACGAACACAAAGATAATCTGCATAAAGTATGCCAGCTCATGCCATCAATTATTTAACTGCTAAATGATGAATATTTACATTTAATTTGATCAACTATACTGGCTTTCTCTGGCTAATAAAGTGCTTATGAAACTGTCAAGACTAGTGACTGATTCGATCGTCTGGTTTGTTTTGCAGGTGAGCAAGTTTCTCAGAGGTGAAGTAGGTGTTCTGTTCACAAACAAAACCAAAGACGAGGTTCGAGAGTAAGTATTTATTTAATTGACATTCTGACACCAATTAATATGCTTTGATAACTTGTACATAAACCTATTTGTGATTAATTTAAATCTAGATGGACTGATATACTGGCTAGTTTAATTGGAATTAATAGCATTAGCGGTCAATAAGCTTTTATGCTTTGATTTTGTACTTTTATGAAATGTTTGAACCTTTTTCATCAGATATTTCAGTAACTTTAAAGAGGTGGATTACGCTCGAGCGGGTAATGTAGCGACCATGGCCGTGACGCTGGATCAGGGTCCGCTGGAGCAGTTTCAACACTCAATGGAGCCTCAGCTCAGACAGCTGGGCCTTCCTACAGCTCTGAAGAAAGGTAAACCATTCGTTAACATGATGACTATTACACAAACAAGTTGTTAAAGGTGCTGTATGTAGGATTGACACCTAGCGGTTGAACTAGGTATTGCAGTTCAAATTCAAAATATTGGAGACTTTTTTTTTTCACCCGGCCCCTCCTCCTCAGACTTGACACACACGCAGGTTGCCAGATTAACGACACCAACAGAAACAAGCGCATATGATGATGAATGAAATTAAATACGCTGTGTTTTCCTCCAACTGGCACCCCGGGGTGCCGACATACAATTGGGTAAACTGGCAGTGGGCGGGTTTCACAAACAAACACAGACATTCCGGACCGGAATACACATTTTCAAAAGAGAATAACTGACTGTAGCATTGTTTTTCAGATAAACAAGTATGTTAACTTAGCATGTTTCTTAAATATCTGCAAACATATTATGGTATTTTTATGCTTTAGTAGAGTCAAAATCGTACATACAGCACCTTTAAATGATGGTTCACCCAATCAAAAAGGCTGAAAATTTACTCACCTTAAGGCCATCTAAGATGTAGATGAGTTTGTTTCTTGATCGGATCTGCTTTGGAGCAATCTAGCATTACATCACTTGCTCATCAATGGATCCTGTGCAGTGAATGGGTGCCGTCAGAATGAGAGTTCAAACAGCTGATAAAAACATCACAAGTAATCCACACCACTGCAGTCCATCAATTAACGTCTTGAGAAGTGAAAAACTGCATGTTTGTAAGAAACAAACCCATCAAGAAGTTTTTAACTTCTAACCGTTGTTTCCGACTAAAATACTCCATCCATAATATTGCTTTCTTTAGTGAAAAAGTCGTCTCGTTTGAATCAGGAGAAAAATATGCAAACACCAAGCACTGTTTACAAGCCAAAACAGTTCTAAACAAATATGTCAGTGGACTTTATCACAGGAGGAAGTGTTGTTATGGATTATGGACCAGTATTTTGACCAGAAGAAACCGTTATAAAGTCTTGATGGATTTATTTCTTACAAACATGCTTTTCATTTTACAAAACATTAATTGATGGATTGGAGTGGTGTGGATTATTTTGATGTTTTTATCATCTGTTCGGACTCTCATTCTGACGGCACCCATTCACTGCAGAGGATCCATTGGTGAACAAGTGATGAAATGCTACATTTCTCCAAATCTGTTCTGATGAAGAAAAAACTCATCTACATCTTGGATGACCTGAGAGAGAGTACATTTTCAGCAAAATAAAATTTTTGCCTGGACTATTCTTTTAATATAATTAGTGGTCGACCGATATTGTTTTTTTGACAGCCAATGCCGATATCTTGGAAAGCAGGGTGGCCGGTGGCCGATATAAAGCCGATATAATTTTATTTATTTTAATCGATCTTTAAGAAATATGAAATCATTTGAAAATGGTTTAAAAAATAAATGTTAAATAAACATAGCCAGCAGCCATATCACCCTGTGGCCCAAGACTGGTTGCCTACTGAAGCTAAGCAGGATTGAGCCTTGGCAGTACCTGGATGGGATACCTCCTGGGAAAACTAGGTTGCTGTTGGAAGAGCTGTTAGTGAGGCCAGCAGGGGTGCTCACCCTGTGGTCTGTGTGGGTCCTAACGCCCCTGTGTAGTGACGGGGACACTATACTGTCAAAAAGCACTGTCCTTCGGATGAGACGTTAAACCGAGATCCTGACTCTCTGTGGTCATTAAAAATCCCAGGATGTTCTTCGAAAAAGAGTAGGGTGCAACCCTGGCATCCTGGCCAAATTTGCCCTTTGGCCTCTGACCATCATGGCCTCCTAACCAACCTCCTATCTGCTGATTGGCTTCATCACTCTGTCTCCTCTCCATCAATAAGCTGGTGTGTGGTGGGCGTTCTGGCACACTATGGCTGCCGTCACATCATCCAGGTGGATGCTGCACACTGGTTGTGGATGAGAAGATCCCCCTCACATTGTAAAGCACTTTGAGTGTCTAGAAAAGCACTATATAAATGTAACAAATTATTATTATTACTTTAGATGACAAAGTATTTTTCACAAATAAATAATATAATATAAAAATTATATTTATATAAAAAATAAAAATATAATTAAAAAGGAAGTAAACACTGTAACCAACAGGGCACTCGGTATACTGGGAAGTTTGTGTGCATTGGGAATCATATTGTTTCAAATAAAGCCAAGGTAACACTCATTTTACATACAGCACACAGTGGAAATGACATGTGACGGTGGGCAAATGCATAAAGTGCAGCATAATTTGAAATCACGAGTTTAAAGTTTGACGATCACGCATCTCCAGTCAAGCTGAACTCTCCTCCTGTCCGCTTTCAATTCACACGGACCGACCGTCACGCAGAGAATCATGCAGGATACAAATGCACACTTCACAAGATCAAACAACTGGATCCGTTTGTGAAATTCAATGTTCATCAGTCATTCAAAGATTTGTTTAAATGATATAAGTGCATATTTTCTGAATTCTCACGGCAAACAAAAAAGTATTATAATGTTTGCCTTTCTATTACTAATCATGTAAAAGCAATCGTTATAATACTTTTTGTATACATTTTAATTCCTTTGTTTAACCGTTCTATCTGATTATTAGACAGAACTGTTAATGACCACAGCGAACAAGAGGGAGAATGTGAGCACTGTGTTCTCAGCGCCGTCAAAATAAATGTCCCGCCTCGAACGCATCGGCCAAACAGGAAAACTTATCGGCCGATGGCGATATATCGGTTGACCACTAAATATAACCAAATCTGCATCTGCAATCAGAGGAGGATAAGTGTTTTGTAAATTGCATTGGACAGAAAGTACCGGTAGTTTGCGCTAACTAACATATTATGAATCCATCTGCAGGTGTGGTGACGCTGATAAAGGATTTTGAAGTGTGTAAAGAGGGAGACACACTCACACCTGAACAGGCTCGAATTCTGGTGAGTTTGGACCACTAATACACTGCAAAAAATTTTCTTAATGAGTATTTTTAAAGGGGTCATATGACGTTGCTAAAAAGAACATTATTTTGTGTATTTGGTGTAATGCAATGCGTTTATGCGGTTTAAGGTTAAAAAAAAAACCCATTATTTTCCACATACTGTACATTATTGTTGCTCCGCCTTTCTGAAGCATGTCGATTTTTACAAAGCTCATCCTTCTGAGAAGCGAGGCGTGCTCTGATTGGCCAGCTATCCGGTGCGTTGTGATTGGCCGAATACCTCAAGCGTGAGACGGAAATGTTACGCCTCCTTACTGTATTGTGATGCCGTGTCCCGGCGCAACGACACAAAAACAATAAAACCCTTTATAAGCAAGGTATTTGTTGCATCCAGTGGGGACATAATTATTGATTATAATGACTTATATTGTCTTTTTACGCAGAATAAGTCATCGCGCCGCGTAAACATTACCATGTCTGCATTTGTGATTGGAGAAACAACAAACAACAAGCACTACTCTACACTGCTCAAAATGTTCAAAAACGTTTGAATCGTCAGTGGCAAATTCTTTAAATATGAAAACGTACTTACAGGCTGTGAGTCAGAAGCGCCAGACTGTCCTCACGAAGTTGGAATTGCCCCACTTTATAGAACAGTCTTTGAGCAGCTGGCAGTTACTCCCAGGTTCAGAAAATAGTTCTCCGTAAAATCCGCTGCACACACTCGGATATTTGGGTTGAACTGTTCTGGAACAGTGTTGTAAATACAACTTAACCACTGATTTCTAGTTGTGTCCTCTTTTGGAAGCCCAAACAAAGTGGTTTCGCTTTCACAACGAAACACACAGCATCTCCAGGACATGGCGCCGGTGTCAGCAACAATGAGAATAAAAGTCCTGCCCTCTTTCATTGCGTATACGTTTGGGCGGTGTTTTGCAAATCTCCCCACACCATGACGTAGACATGTGGGGGAGTGTTTGAATGAGCCGTTTTAGGAGGGCATGGCAGTCTTAACTTTTATAAAGAATATCGCTTTGGTTTTGAGACTATAGTCTATTGAAATCGCATCATATGACCCCCCTTTAAGTCATAATAACATATGCAGTGTTGCTTTTAAATAAATTAATTTGTAAAATATTTTACCTGTAAAACATGACAAAAAAGACAACATGCTGCACTGTTTATGCACTAGCAGACATGACATCTCTTTATTTGGATTAAAATCCATTAAAAAAGTTAAAAGATCATAAACTAATTTTGATTTTAAATGGGATTTAATCAATTATTGTAATACCATAATTTTTTTTTTTTTTTTTTGACTTTCAATGCAGAAACTCTTTGAAATCGAAATGGCGGAATTCAAAATGTCAATTAAGTGCATGTGGAATTCTGAATCCGGGGACTTTGAAAAGCTGACGGACGGTGACAGCGATGAGAACAAGAAAGAGGAAACGAATGAAGACTCCGAGGACGGAGAAGGAAGTGAATAAAACCTGGACACAGGCAATGGACTTTTTTTGTAAACATTCGTTGTGTTGATCCAACATAAAACCATGAAACGTTTTATTGAGTGTTCTTTAAGTGAGTTGCGCATTACTATCACAGTCATCTGCACACTGTTTAGTTTCTATTGTCTCGGTATTCTACAAAAATATAAAGGTTAGTATGACTGTACTGAACACTGTACTCTTTTATTCTTATTGTTAAATAAGTTATTTTAGCAAGTTTTTGGGAAGAAGATGACAAAAGTTATTCATCAAAATGCCAATATCACATTTATTTGTAAACATGGAGAAAAATCAAGTGTTGGTGAGCTCAGAGATGTTTAATTTTGTTATTATGTTTATTAGGAAGCTGAAGACTGGTCCAACTCAATTATCACTGTTCACTCACAAAATATGAACATAGAAAAAATAAAGTGATCTCTGTATTAGTTCTTATAAATCAGGTTTCATGTCATTTTATTTTTTAACTGTCACGGGGCATCTAGCGGAAGTAGTTTGGACACTCGTGGGCCACTAAATCCCAGGCGTGTTTGAAAGCATCCACGACTTCCTGTTTGAGCGGGCCTTCTGCTGCTGCCGTCAGGTTCTCATTCAGCTGCTCCATGCTGGACATCCCGATAATGACCCCGTCACCCAGATCACCCTGTAAACACACACGTCAAAACATTGAATATTTCTCATTTATTTATTTTGTGACTTAAAGGGATAGTTCACAAAAAAATGAAAACTGTCATTTACTCATCCTCAAGTTGTTCCAAACCTGTGAGTTTCTTTCTTCTGTTGAACACAAACAAAGACATTTTGAAGAATTTGGTAACCAAGCAGCTGATGGTAGCCGTTGACTTTACGAACATTCTTCAAATAAACTCCTACAACTTGAAGGTGAGTAAAAGATGACAATTTTCATTTCTGGGTGAACTATCCCTTTAAGTTGTCAAGTTTCCAGTTGCTGTAGTCATGACACTGGTCAAATGACTGCTTTTTTAAGATGCTACTGCACTGAATATTATGAATCTCATATTTTAGGCAAAGAGTAAGAAAAAAAAATGCAATTTAATGAGTTTCATGATGGGTAACCTTTGTTTCTTCGAAAAGTAAGTAGTTACTTGATTTTATGTGGACTTCATGTGAATAAAAACCTAAAATCTTTTACTCATTACAAGGGCAGATCAGAGACTTGCCAAACATCTGCACTAAATGTACAGCATAAAATGTGCATTATATTATTTCATGGTCAGTGCTGGGCACTAACTGATTACATGTCACCTGGATTAAATAATCAGATTCCAAAAATGAAGTACCTATAATGAGATTACATTTTAAAACGCTTATAATCAGATTAAAGTTACTTTTTTTATTGATTACATATTATTCACACAATGGCAGTACATTATTCATAATTTAATGTGCTCTAGTTCGATTTTCTTTTTCTAATTGCCTTTCTAAAATTCAACTGCTCTCATACATTTGGAAAATCTTCCAGCTTTTCATCAGCTTTTAGGTCAAAAGTAATTCAAAAAAGTATTCTAAAGTAGATTACATTACCTAATATGTGCAATCCAACAGATTACGTTACAGACTACAATTTGATAGTAATCTACCCAGCACTATTCATGATGTCTCTCACCTAGGGTTATTACCGTTAACTAAATTGTAAAAATAAATTTGCCAAGGCAACATTTCTCATTTCCATGTAGTTTAAGTTGAATTACTAAACTAAAAGTAGTAAATACATTTTTTTTTTTTTTAGTTAAAAAAAATTATGAAATTATATTTTCATTCATGTCTGTGACTGTTACATATTTCTTGTATAATCACATCAGGGTTATTGCTGTTAACTAAAATTATAAAAACATTTTTATTAACTAAAATAAATGTTCATTCAAATTAAAATATTTTACTAAAATAAACATTTCAGTTAGTTGCCAAGGCAACATTTTTCATTTCAGTGTATTTTAAGTTGAAGTCCAAAAATAACTAAAAGTCATAAATGTAAATGAGTGTTTTAGTATATTAACAAAAATAATATATGAAATTATATTTTCACTCATGTCTGTGACTGTTACATATTTATTTTATAATCACATCAGGGTTATTACTGTTAACTAAAAACATATATATTTTACTGAAATACCCTTCGCTGGGAGTTTGACTGACAGGAGATCTGACCAATCATAATGCAGAATCTGCCATTTTGTCCGACAAACAAAACAGACAGGAGCATAGATTAACTTCGTGTGGACTTCAACTTGAAAAATTGTGTGTATTGGCGTCTTTTAGCAGTTGAAACAAGATACCTTCTGATGTTCATTTGTTTATTTCATGCTATAGCTAGTATGATGATCAGCTCACGAGCTGCTTAAAACTGAGGCGTTACAGCGATCTGTCACAACACATTAAAGAGCCACAAAAAATTAAAAAATTTGAAAGCTGAGACTGTTTCATATGAAAAGTAACCTGTATTTTTCACTCGCATGAGAGCACCATAGCTTGTTGGACATAGCAACAGTAATGAAGAGCGGCGAGTCTTTGCGAAGGGTCAACTGAAATTAATTTAAATATTTTACAAAAATTTGGGTTTCTCTGAGCCGTACGCTGCGTCCAGAGCCTTCTGAACTCCATCTATGCCTTGGAAATGACTCTCCTTCCAGTATCTGAAATACAAAAACATGTAACACTGATCACATCTTAATGCTCAATCTAGACTCCGAGGTCACACAGGACTGAAAAAAATCCATCAGTGATGTGAATGTCATGCATGAATTATGAATTTAATGCACCTGTCTCTGTAAGTACCAGCCCAGCTGTTCCCGAAGCATCGACCTGCAGGCTGAGCGCCTTCTTTATCTTCATAGTGATATTTTCCAGTCAGAAGCCCACCTGTGAAAGGAGTGGAGAAAATGATTTTACTTGTGATCAGTGTATTTTTATTGTATATTTTTATCAGTATAATGTTTTTTTTTTTTTTTTATCGTTTACAATTAAGCAAAAGTTTTCAAATTATACAAAAAGTGTGCAAAAACATAAAATTCTAGCTAAGAAATTAGCCCAAGAAAGATTAAAGAGACCATTTCATTACAGAATAAAGGATTTTAGATAGCCAAATAATTTTTCTTTTACGAATTTAGTGTTATTTTATGTATTGTTTGATTATAATTTAATAACAATATATCATTATTTAATTTTTGTATATTTTAAGTTTACATTTTTTAGTTTTTTTATTATTATTATTGTTTATTTTATGTATAGTTTAATTATTATATAATTATAATATACTGTATTATTACATTTTATATATTTTTATGTTTACAGCATTTTTGTTTATTATTGTTTATTATTATTATTACTTGTTTATTTATTTAATGTATTATCCTAATTTAAATTTAGAGTAAATATTATTAAACAGCATGTTGGTTAACAAACAAGAAAAAATGGGGAGGAAATTAAAAATGACAAACAATGCAGAATATACATAGCAGTTTAGTTCTTGTTGACTTTAGGTCTGTTATTAATTAGGAACCAATTTATTACGTTTTGCAAATACGTTTAAAACAATTTCATTATCAATAGAAGTGCAATCTTATTGTAGTCTTCAAATCTGGGTACTGTCACCTACAGAGGAAGTTTGGTCCCATCAGGCTAACATGACAGTCGCGACTCGTGCCGCTGTAAGCTTTTCTTTTTCTTTTGTTTTTACTCTCGATCTTTACAACACACATTTCATGGCACACTCGTTTTAAGCGTTTTTGTTGCTACCTATTGTTGTGGGTGTTTTATTGACATGTTAAAGTCTAGACCCTGAATATAAGACGACCGCGTTTTTTCAGATGTATTTCTAAGAAGAAGAAAAATACGAGTCAATACGGTATTCATTCTTCAATAATACTTCACTGACAAATTTTAAAATAGTTATATACTAGACCTTGTTCCTTGATCCATAAAAAAACAAATTGAAGCCTCAAGATTATCTCATTTCTCATGTTTCATTTGTTTTGCTCAGTTAAAAACGTATAGGATCCATTGGTTTTTGATAAAACAGGACTAAAATCCTTTTTTTTTTGGTGAAATAATATACAAAAACTGCTTTTTTTTGCTCAGTTTCTTAAAAAAAAAACCCAGAATAAAAGGTACATATAATAAAAATCACCAAAAAACAAAACGACATTTAACATTTAGGGAGAAAAAAATAATAATATATATATATATATATATATATATTCGCGGTGGTGCAGTTTTATTTGCTTCTCGTGTGTTGTGATTCATATTTGGCTTACCTTATTCAGCTGCTCTTATGATTACTAAACAAAACATTTGCCATGCCAAGGTTACAAAAAGGTTTTATAGGCCTTTATGTTTGTAAAATATCGACGTCTAAATTTAAGAGCTGGATAACCAAATGCAGAACATAAACACTTTTAAGAAGAGGAGCTTTCGCAGTTTCTAATTGTTAAACACAATTAGAGTTTAACAAATAGAAACCTCAATTCTGAGGTTTCATCCTCAGAAGAATCAAGAAGAAAGCCAACAGAATGTGATATTTCAGCGCTTGTTCTAATCCAACGAATCCAGTTTTGACGCGCGAAGTTCAAAAATGCGAAAGTGAAAGTGAAAGTGTTTCTTTAGGCGTGTCTTCCGTGCTCTCGTTTTCATGATCATTTATGATCTTATGTTAGTTTTGTCTAATTTTAATAGGCTACATTATGGACATTCTTACCTGTATTTCTATGTCAATACTTATGATGGTCGCTGATGGTAAGTGTTATCACTTTTTACGTTATTACGCGAAAATAGATTTGCTTCCTTTACTTTTTTTTTTTTTTTTTTTTTTTAAATAAACACATTAATCAATTTGTCTATTTTTTGATAGGCCTCATTGTGCACGGTCCCGCTGGCCCTCTGTTTGCTCCTATGGGATCTTCAGTGGTCTTGCCCTGTTATGTTGATGAACTCTTACTAATGGAGGATCTGGAGGTGGAATGGAGAAGAACAGACTCAAAGGCTCTGGTTCATCTGTATCAAGATGGTGAGAGTCGAGCAGAGGCCCAGCAGCAGGATTATCGTGATAGAGCTCATTTCTTTACTGACCAGATTCAACATGGAAACTTCTCCCTCTGTCTGGACAATCTGAGAGCTGAAGATGAGGGACGATACACATGTAGAGTTTACAGTCAGCAAGATTCTGGTGAGACTGTGGTTCAAATAAAACATGGTGAGTGAGAGTCACCTGAATTCTGCTGAAAATATAAATGGCATTGGATGTATTTTATATGTAATGGAATTTAAACCATTGTTATTCTCTCAGAGTGTTTGATAGTATCAGGATCAGATCGGTCTGTTTCTGCATATGATGGTGAGGACGTCACTCTGAACTGCTCTGTAGACTCTCACATGAAATCTGAACACATTGAAAAGGTTTCATGGATAAGGACAGATGAAAATATTCTGGTTCTGCTCTTCCAAAACAAAAAGGCTTTACCAGATTCATCAGACGAGCGATACAGAGACAGAGTTGAGTTCTTCACTGCTGAAATACTCAAAGGAAACTTCTCTCTCAGACTGAAGAGTGTCAGAACTGAGGATAAAGGAGTTTACATTTGTCAAGTGTTTGCTGGAGGACTTTCAGCCAGTGCAACTGTGGTACTGGAGAGACTGGGTGAGTCAACAAACGAAACAAATAGTAAACTATGCCTATTTTCACTATATTTAAATGAACATCCTTGTTGGCTATGGCAATTTTTATTAACTCTGCCCAACATTCAAATAATATGAATATACTGCTTTTGACATGGTATGAACATCTATCATTATTTGCTTGCAGTTGGTGTGAACTAGATGCTGTTTTTTTCTTATAGTTTAAAAAAAGTTTCTACCATATTGTCCTGAATATAAGACAACCCTGATTATAAGATGACCCCCCTTTTTCCAGATGTACCTTTTGGAAAAAGGCTTTTTGAAAACCAAATCTTGTTTTTTTTTTGTTTTTGTTTTTTTTATCTCTCTCTGTAAAACATTAAAATTTAAATAAAAAAAAAAACAGTAAAAATTATTTTCAAATTGCATAATTCCTATTTGAATTTTTGTTTTGAAAGTATGGTAAATACTGGTAAAATGTACCAACAATGACACTGAAAAATATACACTTTTTGATATACCATAAAAATAACAGGTAGCCCATCTGAATTATATAACATTTAGGCTATCCATCTCATAGTAGCCAACCAAAATTGTATTATCAGTAGAAGTGAAATGTTATTGTAGTCTTCAAATCTGGGTACTGCCGCTGTAAGCTTTCCTTTTTCTTTTGTTTTCACTCGCGATTCTTACAACACACATTACATTACATATGTCATGGCACAATCGTTTTATGCGTTTTTGGCGCCACCTATTGTTGTGGGTGTATTAGATTTAAAAAGTAAACAGCAAATAACTTTTAACATTTAATGTAAGTAGCTGCTGCCAAAATGTAATAGTTGTGGGAATCCATTTAAAGAATGAATTGACTTAATTGCAAACCTCTTAATTATTTCTCTATAAGAAACTATGACTAAATATACCAAGTTGATTCAGTGCAGTTATACCTGATGTTTGTGTTTCACAGGTTTCTCTTTTTGGCACATAGCTGTGTTATTTTTCTGTTTTGCTGCTACATCTGGAGCTGTGCTTCTGCTCTACTCTCTGAACTACTACAGATCAAAAAACACTGGTATGTTTGAAAGAGAATAAATCTTATTTTTGTGTGATTTAACTCTTTATAATCCACTGTAATTGTTTTATTGATTTAACTGTGATTATTCTGCATCTTCTCTCCAGTCACCAGCAACAAAATCTGGAATATTCAGGTTTCTCTGGTCTTTTATCCAAACATCTGTATGTTCTTTGCCTTCATGTTTTGGGGCCTTTCTGAAGGTGAGTGGAGTAGTTTAGTGTTCTTTGTTATATTTGTAAATATGAAAAATAATATTAATATAATCTTAATAATGTGGTAGATTTTGTTCGTCGTCTTGTAATGTTGCAAGATTTTTCTCATCCCTGATTCACATGTTGGTGTTTTGTGTGTGTATATTCCATAATGGTGGGACTCTTCAACACTTTCACATAACAGTTTTTTGTCATTTATTATCTCTGGTACCACTTTATATTAGGTGGCCTTAACTACTATGTACTTACATTTAAATTAATAATTTGGTACAATGCACTTATTGTGTACATACATGTTTTTACATTGTACTTATATTTTTAAAAAATACCTATATGTAATTACATCTGTAATTACATTTATAATTACACTGTTGACCCATCCCTTACACCTTAACCCACCCTTAAACCTACCCATACCACCAAACCTGTCCCTAACCTTACCCGTATCCCACCTCAATAGCAGCAATAGTGTTTTGCAATACAGTATAAACACAATAAGTACATTGTAATAATTTTTTTATGTAAGTACATAGTAGTTAAGGCCACCTAATATAAAGTGTGACCTCTGAAATCCATAATTAAATATTCTGTTCCAGGATCTCTGCATGAGACTGTCACCTGCTGTGCTCTTTATATTCTGAGACCTGTAATGTTGATTTGGGCTTCGCACTATTTAAAGTATCTTCAAGGTACGTTAGGATTTTTTTAAGAAGCTCAGTAAATGCATTTTGTATATTAAGACATTGAATTACAATATTGTTAGTGACTAATTCTATTGTATTTAAATACATTAAAATGTCAATTACTGAAGCATGACTTTTTTTTAACCATAAACTCAGCCTCAGATTATTTTCTAATTATATTCTTGGCAACAATGTTGAATGTGTCAGGAAAATTGTAGATATTGTAGTGACATACCCACAACTCAACACTGCTATGTGTCAGGAATATGGACTGTCTGTGTGTGTTTTGCTGCTCATGTGCTCCCATTGACCTAGTTTTCCCTAGTGTGTGACATGCCCATATTTGTTTTTTCCTGTTTCTGTTCCCCTTGTGTTTCATTGATTCCAGGTGTGTCTCGTCATCCCCTCGTTTAGTTACTTATGCTCTGTTCTGTTTGCTTCGTCCGGTGTCTAACACTAGGTTCACACTGCAGGCTAAAGTGTCCCAAATGTGGTCCTAAATCGGATGCATATCCGATGTTTTGCAATGCTACTTCAATCTGAACAGCCATGTCGCATTTCATGCGATTTTTACGTCGTTGAAATGCGACAGACGTCACAATTCTGTGCTGGAGGAAATCGTGCTCTCCTTCTTCTTAATATTCTTCTTCTTATCACTTCGTTATTTAGGCTCCGATTGCACATTAACTTAAAAATTGCTAAACACGCGCTAACATGAGCAGCAACCATTTTTATTTCCGCAAACACAGTGCCCTGCGTCTGACGTCACGTCTTCTTCTGCGCATGTGAGTCACTTCAGGGCCGTATACGGTTCACACATGAGACCGATGGCAGTCGTATTTAAATGACAATGTGAACAACAGCGCAAAAAATTGGATTTCAGCAAAAAAAATCCGATCTGAGCATTAAGACCTGCAGTGTGAACTAAGCCTAAGGTCTTCTGGTTCCCTGTGTTTGTGTTATGTGTATTCCTTTGGATTATCATTAAAGACTGTTATTTGAGTTTATTCCTACATCTCCTCGCTCCGTAGCAGCTAAGCGTGACACTATGCTGTGTTAAGTTGTACTATGCTGAGTACATAGTAATGCCATGAATCTTGTTAATAAAAATAATCTGTTGGAAACTATCAAGTATGAGTATGTTGATCTGGCTTCTGCAGGGTGATGCACAACCATGCTTTAGTGTTTCACTTTGCAAGTAAAAAAATGCTGTTCTCCATTGACAGAAATACCATATAATTTAGTCAATCAGGAAATAACTAAAAAATAATACAGTACCATGGCAGTGCATTAGTGCTTTACAAAATATTAATTTGATGTTTTCAACTCTTTCTGTCTACAGACAACCTTAAATCATGGATCAGGTTTTTCAGAATAACAAGAGAATTTGCTGCTTTTACGGTCGTTGTTTATTCAGGTAGGAAAATCCAAATTTCACATAACAGAGGCCATGTTCATTATTCTGACATTAACAGTAGCTATGTTTCCTTCAAAACGTGTGCACAAAATTAGAATATTGCATAAAACATTTGCAAATAAAGCACCGTTTCCATCCCATGTGTTGAAGAAAAATTTGTCACTTCCTGGGAAACTGGCACAAGATATCAGTAATTAAGGTTGCTGCAACAGGGGAAGCTTTTGGCTCTTTTTTTCTTACACAATACATGACTTGTGCCTCAGTGCACAGATGAAACATAATAACAAACACTGTCATGTTAGTTCGGATGCCTGATGTTTGGGAATGCTTGGGAATGCAATTGTGTGACAGTAATGGAAGGTGATCGTGCCAAATCTTTGGCTCGGGCATTTCAAAATTATTCAACATTTAAGATGGCATGCGATAGGATCAGTGCTGGTTAGTTAAGTTATCCAGTCACATGATCTGTTGAGGCAAAGTCACATGACTTTTTTTGATGAGCGTTCAGAAATTTATTTGGTAAATGTGTTGACATCGTAGTTCATTCACATGTCATCTGAACATGAAAAAAAAAAAAAAAAAAAAAAATTGTGATTATTCCAAAATTCACATAAAATAGGTGGATGGAAGCATAGATACTGCTTTATGGACTATTGCTTGTTTTGCTAACTCCAATACACTTGTCCAGAATTTATCCATTAAGTGTAACCCCACTCTCCAAAATCATGTAAGCATGAAATCTGAAGTCGTCGACCCTGATTACTCAAAATGACTAAAAGGCAGACAGTGCTTA
Organism: Onychostoma macrolepis; assembly: GCF_012432095.1. NCBI lineage: Eukaryota > Metazoa > Chordata > Actinopteri > Cypriniformes > Cyprinidae > Onychostoma > Onychostoma macrolepis. The sequence continues at coordinate 214,863 of NC_081165.1, read as the reverse complement.
CAGCTGTCTAGTATCCCAGGATTACTTTCTTTTTTGCTGATTACAAGTGTGATTTCTCAGAACACCTATTTCAGTGATATCTGTCAGAAACTTTTAGTAGTAGCATATAATAGAAAGTCTGGGTGTCAATTATCAATATGACATGTTTGAAATGTTCTTCATTACAAAATAAGACTACATCCATTTATAGTTAATACTTAATTGCATGTGTTTGTATACATTATTTTTCCTCAAATATCATAATAATGTACGTGAGGTGATCTCCACTTATAGGAGCTCATTGAATTCAGTAAAACATTGTTTGACACACACTGTTCAGTTCATCACATCTTTATACTGTTCTTGCTCAGGACATTATCTATCTTGTGTGACATTTATTTATTTATTTCTATCTATTTCTATAGTTCTTTTTACATATGTCTGGAGAAAGAGAGCACATGATACAGACACCAAACCTCGCATATTTTCTGCAGGATTATTTGGAATTGTTGTGCTGATTTGTCTCATCTTGAGTATAGGTAAGAGTCTCTGTATGATTTGATTCCTTATACATTGTTAAAGCCAAATGGTAGGATAAGTATATATGAGCACAGGTTTATTAGGTTGATAAGTTTATTACCAATGGTTTAGTTCAATTACATTTTTAACTTCTACAATTACCAAAAACGATAATCAAATACATACAGAAGATGCAAACAGTTTCATTTTAGGCCTAACTGTGTTTGGTTTTGTTTGGTATGTTTGTTTTTTAGTTGACTTCTCAAGGCGCCCCAGTCAAAAGCGACCAAGTGGGGTTTCCCCATGCAACCAAACTCTAGGTGAACACAATTTTTCTTTTTTTTTTTTTTCTAATTGTAGAAATATGTAGTTTAATATAAACTATGTGTTAATGAGTTGATAAAGCACATGAAAACAAAAGGGTAAATAAATCTGAAATATGTTTCTTGACTGTTACCACAGTCTGTTACTACTTAGACTAACTACAGGAACATCATGTAACATCATGTGACTAAACCAAAACTGAGACATTTATCTTGAGTAATCAGCAGACCACAGTTATCCCCCACTGTGAAAGACTGTATTTGGAATCTAATACATACCATTAATGCTTGCCTTTCTTCTCTCTCCTTTTTGCTTAGGTTGTAGACTCTTTATATTTTGTCTGATTATTTCTATCCTGTCTGATTGTCAGCTTTTCCAGTTCATCATCTTATTTATCCCCTCTGAAGGTAACACCTGAATACTAATCCCTTCATAATTTATGAAACTGATATGCAAAAAGTGGTTTGCTTACATAAGTTTTTATTCTGTGTAAAACTAAATAAATTAATTAATTAAATTCAGCCAGTCACACCTTGATCCAGAACTTGTAGAATGATATTTTTACATGAATGTACATACTGAATTAAGTCATTAAGCATTCCACAAGAAAACCACTTCTAGACTCTCATTTCAGTGATTTTGAACTTCTGAGCAATTCATATGATGAGTTTTAATAACATATTATTGACTGTTGATTTGATTGAATGGGAAAATAATGGACTGTTATTCTCTTATTTTAGAAATTTTTGTTGTGGTAGTTGTTCAGCCATTACTGCTTATTTGTATACCATTTTTACCTCTTCTGCAAGCAAAATTCAACTGTAAGTACATGCTGAAATAAATTCTTATAATTGTATTTGTATAGGTGTGGAAATAGTAAATCACATAATGTTACTGTATGCACACATTTGTGAGGATTTAATAAATAGAAATGCAACCTGTATAATATTTACTAATTACCAGAATGAAGGCAAGTATGTTTAAAAAAAAAAAAAAAAAAATACTCCAAAATTAAAATTACTCCATGATTTACTCACCCTCAAGCCATCCTAAGTGTATATGAATGTATATGCAATTCAGAGTTATATTAAAAAATGCCCTGGCTCTTCCAAGCTTTATAATGACAGTGAATGGTGGTCCAGATTTTGAAGCCCAATAAAGTGCGTCCATCCATCATAAACCATAATCTCGCAATCTGCTCCGATAACTGTTGTACGTGTATACATGAGATTGTGCATCCAGCGGATGACATAGGATGTAGGCGTACCGTAAGCTCCGGTGAGAATATGCTAGTCTCATGAGAACCAAGTTTTGTTTACAGCAAAGGAAAACCAGTCTCCTCTTGGTTTATATCGAAAATCCTCCGACATACAAATCCTCATTTTGTACTTCTAATTTCGTGTTTTGTTTTGCTCTCTCCTCTGCGCTTCCGCGTTTGTCACCGTGTTTGCCTACGTCCTCTGCTGGATGCTATTCTCTTGTGAATGCGAGTATGAAAAATATGTATATTTTTATTACACAAACACATCGATTCACTTTTAAGAGGTCTTTATTCAGAGGCCTTTATATATACCCAGAGCCGTGTGGAATGCTTTTTATGATGGATGGATGCACTTTATTTTGCTTCAAAAATCTGGACCCACTGCCATTATAAACCTTGGAAAAGCTTCATGGGGTAATTTTCATTTTTGGGTTTACTATCCCTTTAAGAACATTAATTGGATCAATTTTGATTTCATGATGACCCTAAATTGATTTGTATCAAACCTGAGATCAGTTTTAGTATGTGACCTGTGAAATTTTAATGAATGCTGATGACCATCTTTACATTCATAGTTCTCCGCCATAGATGGATAACATTATTGTGGATAATCACAATAACAGTCCTGGAAATCATTCTATTGATTTATGTTCTTCTAGCCATATTGGCAAGAGAGAAAGGTATATGTTGCTTTTATTTTTAGTCATTTTTCATATAAAACGTTCTTTAAAAAAGCATATATACAATTTAAATAGATTTGTTGTGGGAAAGCTCATGTAAGGACTAATTATTATTATTATTATTATTACAATTATTATTATTATTATTATTATCTTGGCCTGGTACTGTGATTAATGTATATTTTCCAGATCCAACAGGAAGTTTTTCAACTTAGTGATAAGTGGTAGCCCACACATTAGCTAAACTAATCATTTGACATATCTTTAGAGTACACACAAAAATTTGTTTTTGTAAGACATGTTGAGCTGAACAAAATTTCTTGATTTTAATCAACAGAGTACTTGGAATGGACCTGTGTCATTTTATTTATAGAAGTTCTGAAGATGATAGTGGTCTTTAAAGAAAATGTGCAAGGTATTATCCATCACTGAAATGCTTACTATGTCCTTTTACCCCATACTGTAATTATAAAAGTGCATACAAATATGGTGCTAAGAAGTAGAAATTATGTGGTATGTCTTACATAGGCAAATAAAAAAATAAAGCACTAACACTATGCTGTTTGTAATTATAATGCATAAATGGTTATATTATTGGTTAATTAATACATAGATATACCCTTTAGACTTTGTGCGTGCTAAACTGCACAAAGTCACATAAAGTCATAAAAGCACATTTGTGTTAATTGAAGTAGGAGTACACAACCAGTTTACAAAACTAAAGCTAACTTAAACCATACAAATATTGTCTGTGTAGTTTCTTTTTTTTAACATATTGATTTGAGTGACTGAGATTGAGATTTCCGTGTTTTGTTTTAACAGAGGCAGAACATTCAGTAGTTGAGAGAAGACGACAACAGACTGAGACAAGCCAACAAGGATCAAATGCATGTAATTACTAACTGCTAAATCCTAATACAAATCCTAATAATTTTTCCTCCCTATGATTTATTGTAAGCTTTATTGTATTTATGCTATTTGGCATAAAGCCAATTTGACAGTATTGCATAGAAAAGAGATCTGCATAATTAAAGCAAGTATTTGATTGTTTGCTTGTTTTGTGTGTGTTTGTGTGTGTTATAGTGTCTCTCTGTAATGAAATCATGTTCATGTGTGGAGCAGTTGGACTTGTTTTGTTGAACTCTGTTGCACTGACAGCAGAACTGATCCTGAAAGCACGTAAGTGAATATCTATAATTTCTGAAAATAACTGTATATTTGTCTGTACATGTGTGTATATAATTATTTATATATAATTATGTGTGTGTGTAGCATCATACCATTTTTACACAAAGACCTCGCTGAAAATTCTCGCATCTTTCTATTCAATGTTATTCTTTCATTTTGATTCTTAGGGAATGGTGAGCGTGTCATGAAGGATCTAAGAGTCGTTGTCTTCCCTTCTGAATGTGTTTTTGCTTTGTATTGGCTGGTTTTACAAATGCATGCTTTCTGTAAGTTTATTATTTTTTTTATTGGACTTTATTACACAACGCAATACAGAAGTGACAGTATTGGAAGGGAGAGAGAAATTACATTTATTGTCAAAGGAGAGAGACCTGAATGACTGTTTGGTCAAAAAGTGGCAGTGAAGCTGGCAAAATACACATTATAATATATATACATATAATATATATACGTGAAAAGGTTTTTGCCCCCTTCCTGTTTTTTAAATTTTTTGCATATTTGTGGCACTTAAGAGATTCAGATCATCACACTAATTTTAATATTACACAAAGACAATGCAAGTAAATACAAAATGCTGTTTTTAAATGATAATTTAATTTATTAAGCGAAAAAAAGCTGTCCGAACCTACCTGGCCCTATGTGAAAAATGAATTGCCCCTCCTGTTAAATCATGAAAGAACTGTGATTAACCACATTATTTTAGAAAGCTGAGTTAAATTTCACTAGCCAAACCCAAGCCTGATTACTGCCAGACCTGTTGAATCAAGAAATCACTTAAACAGAACCTGTCTGACAAAGTGAAGCATGCTCAAAGAGCAACACATCATGAAGCGATCTAAAGAAATTCAAGAACAGAGGAGAAACAAAATAGTTTACATGTACAGGGTTATAAAACCATTTCTAAGGCTTTGGGACTCCAGCAAACTACGGTCAGAGCCATTATCCACAAATGGAAAACACTTGGAACAGTGGTGAACCTTTCCAGGAGTGGCCGGCCTACCAAAATTACTCCAAGAGCGCAACAACGACTCATCCAGGAGGTCATAAAAGAACCTAGAACAACATCTAAAGAACTGCAGGCCTCACTTGCCTCAATTAAGGTCGGTGTTCATGATTCAACAATAAGAAAGACACTGGGCAAAAACGGCATCCATGGGAGAGTTCTGAGGCAAAAGCCATTGCTGACCGAAAAGAACACAAAGGCTCGTCTCACATTTGCCAAAAAAAAATCTTGATTATCCCCAAGACTTTTGGGCAAATATTCTGTGGACTGATGCAACAAAAGTTGAACTTTTTGGAAGGTTTGTGACCCGTTACATCTGGTGTAAAACCAACACAGCATTTCATAAAAAGAACATCGTACCAACAGTTAAACATGGTGGTGGTAGTGTGATGGTCTGGGACTGCTTTGCAGCTTCAGGACCTGGACAACTTGCCATAATTTATGGAATCATGAATTCTGCACTCTATCAGAAAATCCTGAAGGAGAATGTCCGGCCGTCAGTTTGTGACCTCAAGCTCAAGCGCACTTGGGTTACACAGCAGGACAATGATCCCAAACACACCAGCAAGTCCACCTCTGAATGGCTCAAGAAAAACAAAATTAAGGTTTTAATTTAAGAGTGGCCAAATCAAAGTCCGGACTTAAATTAGATTGAGATGCTGTGGCATGACCTTAAACAGTCCATTCATGCTCGAAAACCCTCCAATGTGGCTGAATTAAAAACAATTCTGCAAAGAAGAGTGAGCCAAAATTCCTCCACAGCGATGTGAAAGACTCATTGCCAGTTATCACAAACGCTTGATTGCAGTTGTTACTGCAAAGGACGGCACAACCAGTTATTAGATTTAGGGGGCAATTACTTTTTCACGTAGTGCCAGCTGGTTTTGACAGGTTTTTTTTCCCCTTAATAAATTAAATCATTATTTCAAAACTGCATTTTGTATTTACTCGGGTTATCTTTGTGTAGTATTAAAATTTGTTTGATGATCTGAATCATTCAAGTGTGACAAATATGCAAAAAAATAAAAAAACAGGAAGGGGGCAAAAAAATTTTCCCCCTGTATGTGTGTGTATATATATTGAATAATGATATATTAGTGTTACGGGGGGCGAACGAAACGAGAGACATGCAGATCCATCTGCAAAGCTTTATTCAAAGGCAAGGTCATAAAACAGGCTTGGGTCGACAACAACAGGTATAGTTCAGGCAAGACGAAAGAGAAATCCAATGATAGGTGTGAGTCAGTTGACGGCAAACGTAATTCTGAGGATGAGGCAAACGGGGAATCCACAAAATAGGAAATAGTCCAGGCTAGGTGCAAACACAGTCCGAAACAGCAAGGCAACGGGTAAATCCAAGACAGGCTATAAACTTCAGGGCAAGCAGAGATCAGACAAGACAAGATAACAGGCAAGGATCAAGACACGGGTAAACAGACTAAGAACAAGGCTAAACTAGACTCAGGAAACTTGGAATGGCTCTGTAAAGTAGCTATCGCTGACACAGTGATAAATGCTAAACAATACTCGGCAATCAGGAAGAGGAAGTCCATGGCTTATAAAGTGTGTTTGATTGGTTGCAGCTGTGTGTGTAATCAGTGCAATGGACAATGGAAAATGTAGTCCGGGGAGACATGCAACAGTTTGTGTAGTGTGAGAGTCAATGTAACTGGAAGGCAATATCTGGTGGCAAGCAGACAGAAAACCGCGGACCGGATTCGTGACAATTAGTATTACTGTAGCCCAGTATTGTATTAGCCTGAAATGAGCTGCTGACCCAGGTGAAAAACAAGTACACTTCCATTATGTACTTAAAGTGCTCTATTTTCACGCACTAATTTTGTACTCGATATACTAAAAATGATCCTTTAGTACTTTTTAAGGTCAATTTAAGATCATCTAAGTGTACTCAACTGTGCTATTTTGAGACACCATGAATATGAACTAAAATGCATTTTTAACATATTATCTTTGTATTTAAAAAATGTATTTAGCTACCACTTGTAGTACACTTAAGTGTACTAGTGTATGAAAGATGGGTTCAAGTGTACTACAAGTCATAACTAAATAAATTTTTTAAATACAAAGATAGTATGTTAAAAGTGCATTTTAGTTCATATTCATGGTGTCTCAAAATATCACAGTTGAGTACACTTAGATGATCTTAAGTTGACCTTAAGAAGTACTAAAGGATCATTTTTAGTATATTGAGTACAAAATTAGTGCACAAAAATAGAGCAATTTAAGTACATTATGGAAGTGTACTTGTTTTTCACCTGGGGAGTTACTGATATATTTGCAAATATCTAAAATGCTGATTTGCAACAGATGCACACAGTGATTGAAAAGAAGGAGGTTAAACTCTGGTAAAACATATAAATGCATCAAATTAAAAGTGTCCAGTTGGGGGAGACTGTTATTTAAGTTTGCCCTTTTTCTAATTTTGCTCAATCAGTTATTAACATTTTAAACAACTTAGTCTCTCTAATCTCTTCTGTCATATAGGGAGGATTGTTACATCTGGGTAAGTTCAGATTTTTATTCAACACAGCTCCTATGCATGTACTGTGTGTGTGTGTGTGTGTGGGGGGGGGGGGGGGGTGTCTGTGTTTATGTGGTTTATGAGGACACAAGGTCACACTTTATATTAGGTGGCCTTAACTACTATGTACTTGCATCAAAAAATAAGTACAATGTACTTATTGTGGTCATATTGTATTGCAAAACACTTCTACTGTTATTGAGGTGGGATATGGGTAAGGTTAGGGACAGGGTTGGTGGTATGGGTAGGTTTAAGGGTGGGTTAAGGTGTAATGGATGGGTCAACAATGTAAATATAAATGTAATTACAGAAATTAATTACAGATGTAATTACATATAGGTATTTTTAAAATATAAGTACAATGTAAAAACATGTATGTACACAATAAGTGCATTGTACCAAATGATTAATTGAAAGGTAAGTACACAGTAGTTAAGGCCACCTAATATAAAGTGGGACCAGACACAAATTTGTATAATGACATGGGTATTACAATGGGTGATTTATGAGGACATTTCCGGTGTCCCCGTAATTCAGAAGGTTTAAAAAAACACAATTTTTCTTTTTGAAAATCTAAAAATACAGAGAGTAGGTTTAGGTGTAGGACGATAGAAAATAAAGTTTGTACAGTATAAAAGCCATCACGCCTATGGTGAGTCCCCATAAACCATAAAAACCAACGTGTGTGTGTGCATACATGTATATATATATATATATATAAAACGATACACGTATTCATATTGAACCGTTCGGTATGAGGCTTTCGGTTCAGTACGCATTACAAACTGAACGATTCGGACTAATACTATTATATTATATTTAGCAGTCAGGCATATGCTGCACTAGCTCGTTGCAAAATGGCTAGTAACGTTAATGCAATTACCAGACCAGAAATAGAGGATCCTCCAATAACCAACAGGTCCGGCGTCTGGGACCACTTTGGTTTCCCTGTGTTATGAGGGTGATGGCAAGAGAGTGGTGGATAAAAAAACAACGGTATGTCGCATCTGCTACATGACAATAAGCTACATCAGAGGCAATACTTCAAACATGTCAACTCATTTACGCCAACATCACCCCAGTGTGTCAATAACTGGAACTAGATAAAAACTAGAAACACACATGCTACAAACTATCCCCGCAGCATTCAGGCAGACATTTCCAAAAGATTAAAACAGGGTAAAACAAATCACCGAGGCGATCGGTACATTTATAGCCGTGGATCTGAGACCTTACTCTGTAGTGGAAAATGCAGGTTTTAAGAACATGCTCAACGTAATTGAGCCCCGTTACACTATTCCTTCACAAGCCCATTTCAGCCAGACTGTAATTCCTGCTTTGTACAAAAAAAAACAAAAGCCCAAATAGAAAACCAGCGGTTGCTCTGACAACAGACAGCTGGATGTCAAGGGCTACACAAAGCTACCTGATTGTAACAGCACATTACATTACCGCTGAATGGGAGATGAAAATCCATGTTCTTCAGACATGCCCCCTTGAGAGTCACACGAGTGAGGATTTGGCCAAAGGGATGACAGAAGCAGTGGAAATGTGGAAGCTGGAACGAGCTAATGTACCTATTCCTGTGACTACTGACAATGCCAGGAATAGTTAACGCTGTTGAAACTGCTGGACTTTGAAAAAAGGTGCTTTGCCCAAGTCATTAATCTAGCATCTCAGAAAGCAATGGCAGTGCAGCAGATCTCTCGCCTCCTAGCAAAGATCAGAAAGATTGTGAAGCACAACAGCGGCCCATGTGTTGAAGACAAAACAGAAGTTGCTGCAGCTTCCTAATCACAATCTCATCCAAGATATACAAACTAGATGGAATTCAAGCTACGATATTACTGAAAGATGTCTTGAGCAGCTAGACAGATAAAGCTGTGAAGAGAAATGTTAAAGACATTGTGACTTTGTCTAAACTGGCTGAGAATGTCATCACAGTTTTGAAACCCCTGAAAACTGTGACAACCCTTATGTGCACCGAGTCCTGTCCATCTGCGTCCATGGTCTTGCCTATGAAAATGATGATCCTGAAATCCATGGTACTGTCCGATGATGACAGTCCAGCAGTGAGGGATGTCAAAACAGCTATCAGAAATTACCTGCAGCAGAGATACACAGAACCTGGTGTTCAAGATTACCTACACAAGAGCACCACTTTGGATCCACGATTCAAGTCACTGCTACACTTGGATTCTACCACTCGCCTGAGAGTCTATGATCTTCTTACCACAGAGATTGTGAGCACTGAACAACAGGTACTCTTTATATTGACTCGAATATAAGATGACCCCCCTTTCAAAAAAAAATTTTAATTTTTGTTTTGAAAGTATGGTAAATACTGGTAAAATGTACCAACAATGACATTGAAAAATATACACTTTTTGATATACCATAAAAATAACAGGTAGCCCATCTGAATAATATAACATTTAGGCTATCCATCTCATAGTAGCCTACCAAAATTTTATTAACAGTAGAAGAGAAATCTTATCGTAGTCTTCAAATCTGGGTACTGTCTTATGTTTTAAAATCACTTACAGAGGAAGTTTGGTCCCATCAGGCTAACATGACAGTCACGGCACTGTAAGCTTTTCTTTTTCTTTTGTTTTCACTCGCAATCTTTACAACACACATTACATTACATATTTCTATATGTATTATTGACATGTCAAAGTCTAGACCCTGAATATAAAACGACTGCGTTTTTTCAGATGTGTTTCCAAGAAAAAAACATTGTCTTATATTCGGGTCAATATGGTAACAACAACAATAACATCTTCATCAAACAAAAAAATAAATTACCTTAGATAAAGTTTGATTAATATGTACATACAGGTCAAAAGTTTGGACCCATTACTACACTGAACAAAATTATAAACACAACACTTTTGTTTTTGCCCCCATTTTTCATGAGCTGAACTCAAAGATCTAAGACTTTTTCTATCTACACAAAAGGCCTATTTCTCTCAAATATTGTTCACAAATCTGTCTAAATCTGTGTTAGTGAGCACTTCTCCTTTGCCGAGATCCATCCACCTCACAGGTGTGGCATATCAAGATGCTGATTAGACAGCATGATTATTGCACAAGTGTGCCTTAGGCTGGCCACAATAAAAGGCCATTCTAAAATGTTACGTTTTACTGCATTATCATGCTGCAACATGAGCTGATGGTCGTGGATGAATGGCACAACAATGGGCCTCAGGATCTCGTCACGGTGTCTCTGTGCATTCAAAATGCCATCAATAAAATGCACCTGTGTTCATTGTCCATAACATACACCTGCCCATACCATAACCCCACCGCCACCATGGGCCACTTGATCCACAACGTTGACATTAGCAAACCGCTCACCCACACGATGCCATACATGCTGTCTGCCATCTGCCCTGTACAGTGAAAACCGGGATTCATCCGTGAAGAGAACACCTCCCCAAAGTGCCAGACATCATCGAATGTTAGCATTTGCCCACTCAAGTCGGTTACGACGACGAACTGCAGTCAGGTCGAGACCCCGATGAGGACGACGAGCATGCAGATGAGTTTCTCTGAGACAGTTTCTGACAGTTTGTGCAGAAATTCTTTGGTTATGCAAACCGATTGTTGCAGCAGTTGTCCGGGTGGCTGGTCTCAGACGATCTTGGAGGTGAAGATGCTGCATGTGGAGGTCCTGAGCTGGTGTGGTTACACGTGGTTTGCGGTTGTGAGGCCGATTGGATATACTGCCAAATTCTCTGAAACGCCTTTGGAGATGGCTTATGGTAGAGAAATGAACAGTCAATTCACGGGCAACAGCTCTGGTGGACATTCCTGCAGACAGCATGCCAATTGCACGCGCCCTCAAAACTTGCGACATCTGTGGCATTGTGCTGTGTGATAAAACTGCACATTTTAGAGTGGCCTTTTATTGTGGCCAGCCTAAGGCACACCTGTGCAATAATCATGCTGTCTAATCAGCATCTTGATATGCCACACCTGTGAGGTGGATGGATTATCTCGGCAAAAGAGAAGTGCTCACTAACACAGATTTAGACAGATTTGTGTACAATATTTGAGAGAAATAGGCCTTTTGTGTACATAGAAAAAGTCTTAGTTCTTTGAGTTCAGCTCATGAAAAATGGGGGCAAAAACAAAAGTGTTGCGTTTATAATTTTGTTCAGTGTATTTTTAATGATTTTGAAATAAATTTCTTATGTTCATCAAGCCTGCATTTATTTGATCAAAAATACAGAAAACCCCCCCAAAAAACAGTGATATTCAGCAAGGATGTGTTAAATAGATAAAAAGTGATAGTAAATACTTATATTGTTTTTAAGATTGTTTTAAAAATAAAATATTTTTATTTTTAAACATCTTTTTAATAATCAAAAAATCCTGAAAAAGTATCACACGTTATAAAATAAACATGAAGCACTGTTTCTAACATAGATAATAAATCAGTATATTAGAATGATTTATGTAGGTTCAAGTGACACTGAAGACTGGAGTAATGGCTAATGAAAAATCAGTTTTGCATCACAGAAATATATATTTTAAAGTACAGTAAAATAGAAAATCATTATTTTAAATTGTAATAATATTTCACAATATTATTATTAAAATATTTCTGTATTTTTGATCAAATAGGCTAAATCCAGGCTTGACGAGCATAAGAGACTTCTTACGAAAGCATTTAAAATAGTAATTTTCCAAATTTTTGTACTGTATAAGTATACGTGTACAACATTTAAAGTTAAATGTTGCATAAATAAAAAGGTTAGGAATCATATTTGTTTCAAGTGCTTTTATTGGGGGTGGGGGGGCCTCCAACATGATTTTTGCCTAGGGCCTCCTAATGTCTAGAACCGGCCCTGAGAGGAGATGCAATTGTTCAGGGCAGTGGACTGTATTCCCTTGGATGCAGATCCACTGAAATGGTGGAAAACCCACAAGCACTTACTGTATACCCTCATTTTGCCATGTTGGCACGGCGTTATCTGGCTGTGCCTGGAACATCTGTCCCTAGCGAGAGGGTGTTTTCCACTGCAGGTGACATTGTTATATCAAGCAGATCTGTGCTGTCTGAAGAAAATGTGGACACTGTCATGTTTCTGAAAAAAAAAAAATATTTACAAATTGAATTGTCTTGTTTTTTAACACAGAACACAGAATCATGAAATGGAGAATCTGACTGATCCTGATGTTTCACAGACACAGATATGAGAAACTGACTCAACTACATTCATCCTGTACTCTGACTGCTCTTTCTGTCTGCAAAAGAAGAGTTCCTCTGGAGTAAAAACCCCAACAAACTGAGACTGAAAACTAAATTGTAAAGCAGATGTTCTGGTGACTTTCTGTTACAAATAACTTGAATAATTTTGTATTGGTTGCCAAATAATTTCAAAAGTAAAACATGATGTATTTTTGTGGCAGTATAAGGTTTCTTCTAATAATAATAAAAAAAAATAAATAAATAAATATATATATATATATATATATATATATATATATAAATTTTCCATAAACAAATTGGGGTACAGCTCTGTACAGCTTATGTACAGAGCCTTGCAAAAATATTTATACCCACTGAACTTTTCCACATTTTGTCACATAACCACAAACAAAAATGTATTTTATTGGGATTTTATGTGATAGACCAACACAAAGTGACAAATAATTGTGAATTGGACTGAAAATGATAAATGGTGTCCAAAATATTTTTACAAATAAATATCTGAAAAGTGTGAAACGTATCACAAGAAAAAAAAAAAAAAAACAGCTGTGGATTATCCAGGTAACAACATAGTATTAAGAATCCAACGTATGTAAACTTTTGAACATGGCCGTTTTTATAAATTCAACTAATATTATCTCTTGTAGACTATATGTAAACGTCTTTTCATGTGAAATATCTTATTCAGGTCAATACTAAATAAAAAACAACAACATGCATTTTGTATGATCCCTCTTATCTTGGTGAAATAATTAGGCCTACAATTTTGCAGATACTGCAAAGTGTATGTAAAATTTTGACCCCAACTGTAACTACTGAATAACTTTGCTCTCTCCCAACGGAATTGTGTGTAGGTGAGGTAAAAGGGGAAAGCGGGCAGTGGACCAAAGCACTGTGAGGCAAGGGAGGGGGGACTCAAAATATTTCTAAACTGAAAGCGCTTTTATTTTATTTTTTTTATTTTTTGCCCCGTTTGCATTTATATTGTTTTAATGCTTATATAATTATTTTAAAGGGCTCCTATTACACCCCTTTTTACAAGATGTAAAAGTCTCAGGTGTCCCCAGAATGTGTTTGTGAAGTTTCAGCTCAAAATAAATACCCCACAGATAATTTATTATATCATTTTGAAAATGCCTATTTTGAGTGGAAGCAGAAACATGATGTTTTCTTGCCTGCATCTTTAAATGCAAATGACCTTCTGCTCCCCGCCCCCTTTTCCAGAATAGGGCTGTGCCTTTACAGCTTGTACCTCAGATACTCTGCCAAAAAACATCTGTTTGGTTTTGATTATCATGTATATTGCACTGAAATCATGCAGTTTGAACTTCTGATATAAGGTTTTCTGAGTGCACACATCCGAAGCACGTGCACAGGAAGCGGCTGTCACACAGCATGTGAGTATTAAACTAAGTGCTCTTTCATGTCTTATTGTCCTTAAAATGTCAAATACACACAGGTTTATGTTAAAAACACAGTTGGTTATTTTTGTGAAGGTAAACAGCTGGGAAAGAAATCACATGTTTATATTAGATCTGTATATTAAGTAACAGCAGTGCCGTGGGTGGAAACGTGCAGATTAAGGGGTGGTGATGTTGTAATGAGATCCACTTCTTATGTTAATAGGGGAGCAAAATCTGAGTGGCTTGTTTTTTCTTACCAAAACTAAAGGTGCGTCCATGCCATATTGGAATTCCCGTAATTACGAGATTCCAACTTGCAAAAAGCGTTCATGTCCTCGTAGAACTTGTAATTACAACTTGTGAACTGGGAGTTTTCTGAGAGCTACGACTTGTACCACGTGACTGCTGTACCACCTGACCACCACAGGCTCTGTTTAGGCGTTGATAGTAGGTGCGTTCGACTTGAAGCAGCGCTGCGCAGAATGATCATCGTATGACATTCGAATGCATAGGATCCGACTGCTTTCTTATCGCTCTTGTGGTACTTTGTACGTTATATGAATAATCACGTCATACAAAGTGATCTCAACCTGGCAACCTACAACCCAGTTGCACTCTTGATATCTACGTAGGTAGTAGATGTGGGAAGCTGAATCAAGCATCACTGGTAGAAATGGGAGGAGAAGACTAAGGAGAAGAATAACAAAATATATATGTAAATTTAACAACAACTGGATGGAAGATTTTTATATCTCGAAGCCATATTGACAATGCCCATGCCTTTTGTAAAGTGTGTTGCGCTATTTTAAAGGGGTCATGAACTGAGAAACCAAAAATGCCTTGATCTTTTGTCATTTTACTATAAAAGCAAGTTTTTTCAAAATACTATTTTATTGCTGAGCCAAAGACGAGCTCAGAAAAAAGAAAAATGCGCACAGTGCTTTTCATATTTCATAACTGTTCAGTGTTTTAAACTGAATAATGTTTATTTTAGGTTTCAGACATTTAAACACACTTCAATTAAGTAAAAAGGACATTTAGTTTGTTCAATAGGCTACACACTGATTTCTATAGAAAGCGGAAATAATAATCCTTTCAATTAATGGACAACATGTTTTATTCCTATCAAATATACACATTGTGTAGGCTACTATAAAGTTTACTCTGTTTTTCTACCAGCTAACTGGCCACTTTCATGTATTTCAGGAGAAATAGGTGAATTTATGTGATGTTAATCCGACAGATCCACACGGCAGCGTCCAGCGCATAATTATTATCAGCATGGTCTTTATTGTGCCTGCATGACACGTCGCTATGGAAATAATACAATTATTTGTATAGATTATTTAATTATTTAATATTGCGCTTTCATACCACTGTCCATTGACATAATATATCACGATTTAAAATAAAATAAACTGTAGGCTACTCTTGGACCCTAAGCAGCCGCTTAATTCACTTATGCCTTGGGCCGGTGTTGTGCTAAATTCTGACCCCTGCCAGATTATTACCCCCTTAGTATTGGTAGGGTTAGGGTTAGGTGTGGGGGAGGGGAAGGGGTTAGGATTAGGTAATCAGGTAGCGATTTCAATGAGGGGGGTAATAATTTGGCAGGGAGTTGAAAATGGGCACAACACCGGCTCTGGCGTACATAGTGAATGAAAAAATGAATGACACTCAGCTGAATAGAACACTGGAAAACAGGACCTAATAAAATGCAAACTAAAACCCTATTTGGATGGGACTAGTTTTCCAGGGGATGTCAGAGAAATTTCTGTTTCACAGACGTACTTTGAGATTTTAATCCCGTCCGAATCTGCCATGTCTGTGTTTTTCTCACACAATTACCTAAATTACCTTAGCAGTCCTCTGAGCTCTGAGAAATCTAATCCCGTCCGAATGTGAATATATGTTATTGCTGATATTGTATTATACTAACGCTTCACTTCATGCATTGTTTTTTACTGGCATAAAGTTGGCTTGACGTTGGACGTTCGATATTCGCATATTTAGGGACATCTCTCAAGTTACATGCGATATTGGTATACACTTTTCTAACTTCAATAGCATATGAGTAGAATGACTTACAGTCATAAAAACAACTGTAAACTGTACATCTAGGTGTCAACTATAATGCACACCATTTACATTTTTTTTTTCAGTACTGAATGGGCTCAAACGCAAATAGTACGGTAGTAAAAAATAGCAGTTTTTACATATTATTTACAGTAGATTTTAATAAATATAAAAAATGTAAAAGGTGTGCATTATATTTGAAACGTAGATGAACAGTTTACAGTTTGTTTTATGACTAAGTTATTCTGCTCAAATGCTATTGAGCTTTAATTCTGTGTTTGAGCCCATTCGAACTAAAAAAATGAATTTTTAACAAATGATTTACAGTTTATTTTAACAAATATAATAAATGTAAAAGGTGTGCATCATAGTTGACACCTAGATGAACAGTTTACAGTTTGTGTTATGACTGTAATTCATTCTCCTCAAATGCTATCGAGTTTTAAATTATGGCATATTTGACATTTGAGCCCATTCCGCACTGAAAAAATAGCCATTATTACATATGATTTACAGTTTATTTTAATAAATATACAAAATGTAAAAGGTGTGCATTATAGTTGACACGTAGATGAACAGTTTACAGTTTGTGTTATGACTGTAAGTCATTCTGCTCTTTTGCTATTGAAGTTAGAAAAGTGTATACCAATATCGCATGTAACTTTAGAGACGGCCCCTAAATATGCGAATATCGAACGTCCAACGTCAAGCCAACTTTATGCCAGTATGCTTTTTGACCTGCATGACTTTATGCATACCAATCTTCTGCATACTTTCATTTAATTTCAATATGGATAGTATCCGACGAAACAAATGATAATATGAACAAACAGAGCCAAATCCCAAAAACTGAAAACTGTTTGCAATATATTTAATATACTGAAATTGTGTTAAATTGGAACCACTTTAACTATATTTAGTGCAATTTAAGTGTACTTCTTAAAATACATTTAAAATGTACTTTTAATACTTCATGAACTACAGTTAGAGTATATTTGAAGCATCGTTTTAATGTTCTTCAAGTACATTTCAATTGTATTTCAGCTCATTAGAAATGCATTAGCATTACACTACTAGTATATTATAAAGTTGCTTTTTTCAGTATATACACTCACGTACACACTTTGATATCTAGAAAACTTTAATGTATTATATATTGTTGTGTACATTACAAATATTCTCAGAATACATTAAAAAAGTTCAGCAGCATATGCAGTCATGGCCAAAAATATCGGCACCCTTGGTAAATATGATCAAAGAAGGCTGTGAAAATTAATCTGCATTGTTAATCCTTTTGATCTTTCATTTAAAAAAATCACAAAAATCTAACCTTTCATTGGATAATAAGATTTTAAAATGGGGGGAAATATAAATGTTTTTTCTCTAATACACATTGGCCACAATTAACGGCACCCTTTTATTCAATACTTTTTGAAACCTCCATTTGCCAGTATAACAGCTCTAAATGTTCTCCTATAATGCCCGATGAGGTTAGAGAACACCTGACAAGAGATCAGAGACCATTCCTTCATCCAGAATCACTCCAGACCCTTTAGATTCCCAGCTTCATGTTGGTGCTTCTTCTCTTCAGTTCACCCCACTCATTTTCTATAGGGTTCAGGTCAGAGGACTGGAATGGCCATAGCAGAAGCTTGTTTTTGTGTTCAGTGACCCATTTTTGTGTTGTTTTTTTAGGTTTGTGTTTGGATTATTGTACAGTTGGAAGATCCAAACACGGCCCATTATGAGATTTCTAAGCGACCTAACACTGAAATGTGTTGCTTAAAATCACGCTGAGTGCTCGTTGCTGCTGTTGTCAGTGAAGGCGGCTCGTGCAAAGACGAGCGCTTCAGTCCCGTTCCTTCCATTGAAACCACTAAATAAAATGCACACAAACATGTCCCTGCCTTTTGATATACAATCACTGATGAACGCATTTGGTTTTAATTACTAAAAACCACAGACGATGCGACATGCTTAACATCTACCACCTGAGTATTATTCCACTCACAAGCTTTCAGCGTAGCTGCGTACATCAATGTCCTGAAGAATTTGTACTATAGGCTATATCATTATTTTGATGTATAGATGTAACTATTGCATTAAAAACGTTTCTATATGAATTCCATGTCAATAAATTAAACTCAATGTACTATTCAAATTGTTCTGTGATGTCATATGCTATTTTTGGCTTGTTTCACCAAGTGCACAGTCACAAAATCGGAATTGGTCATCAAGACTTGCAGTGTAAATGCAGCCTAACAGAGTCAGTCACTTATTGATTTTTTTATCTGTTGGTATTTGATTTTAACTAAAAAATTCTCCTCGCTCATCCAAAAACAAACTTCAGCATATTCAGTTATCAGACACGACTAGAACTTCAAATGGGACTGGCTTCTATGGTCAGATGAAACTAAAACTTTGCTTTTTAGCAGCAAACACTCAAGATGGGTTTGGTGAACACAGGGATAAAAAGTACCCCATGTATACAATGAAATATACTGCTGTATTTTTGATGTTGTGGGCCTATATTTCTGCTGGAGGTCCTGGACACCTTGTTTAGACACATGGCATCATGGATTCTATCAAATACCAACAGATAAAAAATCAATAAGTGACTGACTCTGTTAGGCTGCATTTACACTGCAAGTCTTGATGACCAATTCTGATTTTGTGACTATATCCGATTTTTTTGGAAGATATGCTTACATTTCTTTTAAAAGTGACCCGTATCCAATGTGTGCATTTTACACTGCACTTGGTGAAACAAGCCAAAAATAGCATATGACATCACAGAACAATTTGAATAGTACATTGAGTTTAATTTATTGACATGGAATTCATATAGAAAATGTTTTAATGCAATAGTTACATCTATACATCAAAATAATGATATAGCCTATAGTACAAATTCTTCAGACACAGGGATAAAAAGTACCCCATGTATACAATGAAATATACTGCTGTATTTTTGATGTTGTGGGCCTATATTTCTGCTGGAGGTCCTGGACACCTTGTTTAGACACATGGCATCATGGATTCTATCAAATACCAACAGATAAAAAATCAATAAGTGACTGACTCTGTTAGGCTGCATTTACACTGCAAGTCTTGATGACCAATTCCGATTTTGTGACTATATCCGATTTTTTGGAAGATATGCTTACATTTCTTTTAAAAGTGACCCGTATCCAATGTGTGCATTTTACACTGCACTTGGTGAAACAAGCCAAAAATAGCATATGACATCACAGAACAATTTGAATAGTACATTGAGTTTAATTTATTGACATGGAATTCATATAGAAAATGTTTTAATGCAATAGTTACATCTATACATCAAAATAATGATATAGCCTATAGTACAAATTCTTCAGGACATTGATGTACGCAGCTACGCTGAAAGCTTGCGAGTGGAATAATACTCAGGTGGTAGATGTTAAGCATGTCGCATCGTCTGTGGTTTTTAGTAATTAAAACCAAATGCGTTCATCAGTGATTGTATATCAAAAGGCAGGGACATGTTTGTGTGCATTTTATTTAGTGGTTTCAATGGAAGGAACGGGACTGAAGCGCTCGTCTGTGCACGAGCCGCCTTCACTGACAACAGCAGCAACGAGCACTCAGCGTGATTTTAAGCAACACATTTCAGTGTCAGGTCGCTTAGAAATCGATTATGGCCGCATAATGGGCCATGTTTGGATCTTCCAACCGTACAATAATCCAAACACAAACCTAAACAATGCAGATTAATTTTCACAGCCTTCTTTGATCATATTTACCAAGGGTGCCGATATTTTTGGCCATGACTGTATTATACCCTGGTGAAAAAAAATATACCATTAAATGTATTAAAAATGCACTTGAAATACAAGTATGTTTATAGAATATTGGTATTACTACAAACACTCAAATAAATTAATACATTATACTAAAAACATTATAATAAATGAAAAAAGAGTGAAATGCTATGGTAGAGCTATTTTATCCATTTGTAGAACATTTCAGTTATACCTGTATTACTAAAAAGTACAGAATTTTACATCAATGAATACAAAAAATTACAATGCAATTTTCTGTAAAAAAAACGAAATACTGAAAAACAAAGTGCAGAAGTGAATAGCTGTGTGTGTGCAAAGTCTGAAGATGAAGATGATAAAGTTTAAGCAACAGAATAGGGAGGGATGGAGGGGGTTTTGGAGGTGGACGAGGAGATGGCGTAGGGATGGTGAGAGGTAAAAGTGCGAGGATGATGGCAGTATGTGGCGAAGGGATGGTGATGGGAGGACAAGAATCGTTGGTAGAGCCAGAGTACCCAAAGAATGGGGCGATGCTGGTATGACCGAGGACCGACGGGAAAAACTAACTGATAATTAAAAATAATTGATATAAAATTAGCCAATAACAGTTTTGCATCCATGATTGAATATATGTATTATAATTTGCATCGATATTCATTCGAATTTTGTTGACATCTCAGCTTACCTTTTGACAATATCCTCATCAAGCTTGAGTGTCCATTCTTATCCTCTTGTCTGTCATCACTGTACAGAACTCTATGAGTTACATTGAACATATTATTAGAAGAAGCCCAACAACAGCACTTACAAACTCATCAACAAAAAAAAAAAAAAAAAAACGTACAAACTCAGATATTATTTGATCAATTATTTCAATAAAGCAACCTGTGAGTATTACAGGGTATGTTGATAATTGTGGTTTACTGTAACCTAGGGTATCTCGCATGAATGTGTCTGTTGTGGTAATGCTAACATGCACTCTCTTCTCTCTGTTGCAACAAAAAATTAATTAGAAGTTAAAAAAAAAAAATTGAAGTTGTCCTAGTCGTCCTGGCATACAATATTTTGTAAAAGTGCCTTGCAGCTTTACAAAAAACAAACAAACAAACAAACAATTAAATAACAGATTTTTACATGAATGACTTAAAGGAAGCACAAATTAGCCAACTGGAATGGACACATTGTCATGCCAAAGTACTTACCCCTGATAAAAAGTGTATCCCCAGTCGCGGGAGCATGCATGCATGGAGCGGTACAGGCGGACCATTGATGATATCGCCAAGGTTAATAAAGCTATAATATGTGAATTCTTTAAGTTATCGTTTTACTATTGTTGTTTTATCAATGAGGTTTAGCAAATACAGCCATCACATGGCCCATCTATCAAAATAAATGCTTTATTCTTGTGTAGGCTAATAATCGAACTTCATTGCATTGAATTGAGAATGTCTAACGTTACTGAAAAACCAAGACAACCATATCGTTTTCCTCATAAAGCAAACATAGCCTTTGGATATTGTTGTAAATTGTTCTTTATTCCTCCTCTTTCCACAGTGAATTATTTTCAAAATCATTTAATAATGCATTGCATTTAAATACACAAAATGCTATTACAGTGTAATTGTCTTATCAGGCTTCACATAATGTCTAATAACAGCACAAGTTTCTTGTTACCTGGCAAAAGTTATAGTGCGATACGTATCTTTTCAGGCTGTATTTTCGACCTGCCAAAATTGGTACCCACCCTCCAAAATGTACAGATGATGGCCTATTATCAAGTGTTTTATTTTGAGAATACTTCACATCATGTATAATAACAGTGGTGAATATGCACAAGTTTCTTGTTACCTGTCAAAAGTTATAGTGGGATACGTATCTTTTCAGACCGTATTTTCGACCTGCCAAAATCGGTACCCCCCTCCAGATCATCTGTACAAAATGTACAGATGATGCCCTATCATAAAGTGTTTTATTTTTTGAATACTTCACATCATGTATAATAACAGTGATGAATATGGACAAGTTTCTTGTTACCTGGCAAAAGTTATAGTGGGATACGTATCTTTTCAGACCGTATTTTCGACCTGCCAAAATCGGTACCCCCCTCCAAAATGTACAGATGATGGCCTATCATCAAGCGTTTTATTTTGTCAATACTTCACATCATGTCTAATAGCAGTGATGAATATGCACAAGTTTCTTGTTACCTGGCAAAAGTTATAGTGGGACACATATCTTTTTAGACCGTATTTCCCCCTCTAAAATGTACAGATGATGGACTATCAACGTCTCCACTTCCTGTGGCGCCTGAAGGAATCAAGGAAAGCCCCCCCACCACTCATCCTCACCGTTATATATTTATCTTCTATAACAATAAAGTTGACACTATGTTCTTTAATTCTTAACACTAGTACCATTTTCTTCACTAATTATTAATACTTGTCCAAAATGACTGCTTCACAGGCTATTTGTGGGCTGCATTTATGGCATATTACTATCAAATGCAACAGTCATCCTTATATTGTTTTTGTTACTGTTCACTCAGAGGCCTGTGCCGGTCCGTCTCCATCAGCGGAAGCAGCCAAAACCCCAGATCCTCCACATCATCAGTGCAGAACACACTGAGAAAACTTAGTCGGCTTGGTGTGTACCGGGCTTTACAGTGGCAAGACTTTACCATACCGTGCGCAAGGTCTTGGACATCGAAAGAAGTATCCCTCCTGGTCCGAGGACATCTTAGGACAGTTGGATATGGGCCACCGCAGTCAGTTTACAGCTTTGCTGACATACAGGTAATTCATAATGACAATCATTCATTATTAGGTGCTTTTATTTGTGTTATTTTTTTACCAGCCAAAGCATTTGCATGATTATACTGTTGTTTCCTTAGATACTCATGTGACAACCGGGTGCTGAGGATGATGAGGGAGAGGACACTGGGCAACAGTGTGACTCAGCTTTACAAGAAGCTGATGGAACAGCACAGTGAGGCATGGACACAGCGTGTCCTGCAATACCTGACTGCCTGCGAACCATTCACAAGGTCCTCCCTTGTGCAGCCTCCTGTGTTTGCTGAGCCTCCCCTTTTACCTGCCCTACCTAAACCTAAGTGGCTGTTAGCTGTGTATGCCAGGGATGTTCTGGGGCGACTGCACGAGGTCAAGGCCAAAATTACATCTGTCTTTGGCTGTGTTCTCAAGATGGACTCCACAAAAAAGGTATTTTTTCAGCCCTGTTTATATCCAGAAATTTGCAAGATATGGATATGTGTGCATACATAATGAACACAGTTTTTGACCCTTTTATTTTTCCCAATAGGTCACAAAGAAACTTGCCGGTGCTGCTTCAGGAACAGCTGCCTGGTGCACAAATGTGGGAAACGAACACGGCCAAGTCCTTGTCTCTGTGCTGACAGCCGCCGAGGGACATGGACTGGACCCCATGGCAGCTGGCCTGATGAAACGCTACCGGGAGGCAGGAGAGGAAGCCCCAAAAGTGATGTACGTGGACAGAGATTGCTGCAGTCAGCACAGCCAGTCTCGGGTGAAGACCATGTTTTCGGAGTGGGATGAGCTCGTAGTGCGCCTCGACATCTGGCACTTCATGCGGCGATTTGCTGCAGGTGTCACGACAGAGGCTCATCCGCTCTATGGGATCTTCATGGCACGTCTGTCCACGTGCATCTTTCAGTGGGATCCAGAAGCCGTGGCTGCCCTTCGCCGTGCAAAGGAGGGTGAGCTGGCGGCAAAGAAGACTCGCCACATCTCAGGAAGGGCGGTCAGTGCTCGCATTACCCGGAGGGAGTTGGCACTGCACTGCCGGAGGAGGACCAGAGGGCTGGAGGAGACCACCAAAACAATTGGATCACTGATCGATCAGTTTGACAGTGCAGATGGAAAGGACACTCTGGGAGTTCCTCTGCTGGACCACGAACGGATCCAGCAGATATGGAAGGAACAGCGGAAGCACATTCAGTGTATCCAAGACCCAGAGAACTTTCCGCTCTACATGAAGACGGGGACACTGAAGAAAGGCGGCGTGGAGCTGTGCTGCTACAGGTGTGCCCGTGGCTCTACCTCCTTGGAGTCATTCCACCTCCACCTCAACCGTTTCATTCCAGGTATTACATACATATGGTTTACAAATTTTTCTATAAAAACTATAAGCCCTGTAACTGCTTCCATTACTTTAAAGTAATGTCACATTAATAAATGTCACACTCTACAGTAATATACAGTTCTGATGTCATAAGCATTGACAAAGTCACTAGTAACTCTGGCATAATGACAATAATTTTTAATGTAATTACATTACTCTATTAATACATTGGAGATATGCTCACTGAATATAAACCTAACAGACCACTCAGATCATTAGGATCGAGTCAGTTAGAAATACCAAGGGTTTACACAAAACAAGGGGAGTCTGCTTTTAGCTATTATGCCGCCCGCAGTTGGAACCAGCTTCCAGAAGAGATCAGATGTGCTAAAACATTAGCCACTTTTAAATCCAGACTCAAAACTCATCTGTTTAGCTGTGCATTTGCTGAATGAGCACTGTATACATCCCAACTGATTGCACTATGTATAATCACTTTCTGTTCTTAATCAGTTTTTAAATCACTTTTGTTTTTGTTGTGATTATTTTTAATGACTATTTCACTTCCTTTTATGTAAAGCACTTTGAATTACCACAGTGTATGAAATGTGCTATATAAATAAACTTGCCTTGCCTATTAGCACCTCATGTGTATGTGTATCTAGCCTTTTTTATTTAACTTTTAGGAACCAGTGCCAGTGATGCGCATTTTCAGGCCTATCTCCTTGAGGGCTTGATGCGTTGGAATGATGACCGGATGGAAGATGCCATAAAAGGAGCGTCCTCAATCCGGTCATTTGGCAGTGCCATGAGAGACGCTGTGGACCAGCTTAGCCGAACAGTCTTTGGGAAGCCCTGGGATGAGCGCTATCGCCCTCCTGGAGCATATACATGCAAGTTCATTCATTCATTTGTTCTTTTGTAATATTCTTCTAAATTGTCTTTTTAGCCTTTAACCCGTTTTTTTCTAGACATAAAAATATCCAGATGAGGTGTCATTAGTAACCCTTTGAAATAATTTTTTTTTTTTTGCGGGGAAAAGTGTGTGAAAAATTGTGTTTTATGGTCAATGACAATTGTGACCGGTGGGATAATGTGTATATTGAATTAACATATTTCTGCAGTCATAAATATTGTTATATATCTCAGCCCAGCTCTTTTAAACTCTGTTCCATCACATTCTAGGGTTACTATTATGCATAAAAACCCTTGTACAACACTGATAGTAATACAAAAAAAAAAAAAACGCATTTCAAAATTGTTACTTTATTGTAACATTATCATAAAATTGTTATATTACTGCTATCAGTATTACAACATCAATATTGTAACATTTGAACTTTTAATTTAGTGCAATATTTGTCATTGCAACCTTTTTTTTACTGCAGCTTTCACTAACAACTGCAATTGGATTTATATGCAAACCTAAATTCACTGTTATCCCAGTGGAATGATACTTATTCTATAACCACACTCAACAAAACTGAATTATTGTGAATTCATATATTAACACTAGTGTTACGTCTGTGGGGTTACAAATTTATTTAATTTATTGTTTAATTTAGATTCCAATGTAATAATATACAAACTGAAGAAGTTATATACATTGTGTTTAGCATTTATGGTGAAGATGATGACATCAGATGAACGATTCTGTTTAACAAAGTTTGTAGCACGAGGTCCCTGCCAGTTCCTGTTCTCTTATTGTAAGTGAAATGAGCCAGACGACAGAGACTCTTGCCTTTTGTTTGTAATGTCTCTTGGGGCCCCTGCCCCAATCTTTGGGCAGTTAGGCTGATTAGATTAGGAGTGGTTAAATGGGGCAAGATGCTATACCTGAATACTTCATTTGCACGCTTTAAGGTCGTCACCCAGGTGCTTTGCTTCCATTCCTAAGCACTGCCCCCTAAATGTATTTAAACTACAATGTATCACTGCTTTAGATTAGACTTGGATGACTACAGCGACGCAGCGAGTTCTCTTCTCAATAAAGAGGAACTTCTGTATGAAAGATATCCCAACGTCTCCTGGTCTCTGCTTCGTAGAAGATAAAAGTTCACAACACGTCCCAGATGTAAGGGTCTAGGGTAAGGGAGGAACAGAGGAAAGGAAACATTAAAATTGGTTGGGGTGAGGAAGTACCAGTCCCCTGCCAGGCACAACAAACACGTCAAACTCCAAAAACCAAGTGTTTTATTTACAGAATTGCCAAATTACAAAGTAAAATAGACTTCAGGAAGGGGAAAGGCCAAAACAAACAAAAGGACCCTCTGACTAGTTACTGTCTAAACAAAAGAAAATTAACAACAGAAATGTACACCAACTCCCTAACTAAGCAAAAACAAGAGAAAAAGTCACAGAAACAAAATAGCACCCACCTCCCTATGGCTTCCAACACAGAGACACGTAGCGCATCAACAATGCCACTTACATATTCGGGTGGCTTCAATAAGCCGTAACTTGGGAAAGCTTTACACAGTATCAACCGCTTACAAAGCAACAAAAGGCAGGCAAGCAGTGCAATACAGCACTCTGGAAGTTAAGCTTCAGTGTGGTAGGCAAGTTAAACAGCTTTTGAGCTTGCACAGTAACGAGCAGCAGGTGAGAGCAATCACCTTCCTCTCCTCCGCACCTGGTTGAGCAGCAGTAACACTCAGAAGGAGAGAGAGAAAGAGAGAAAGATAGCACACAGCAGCACATAGAATCCAACAATACTATATAAATAAACACGGAACGTAACACTAGACACCTTAAAAATAATGTGCACCAAAAATCTTTGTCATATCTTTGTTAACACACTTTACTAGCCTTTTGTTTTTGATCTTTGATGCAGTCATCATCTTCTCAAGCTGCAAACAGTAAATAAACTGCTCTGGTCATGTGACAATTTGCAGTAATCATGTGAAACTGCGCATCTTTAATTGAGACGCTTTATTTTTCCCATATTTGCAGGAAATGCACTAAAACACCAGTCAGTAAGGTTATTAGAGCTTTATAAATGAAAACCTTTTTTATGCTCACTATTGTGACCACTGGGATTAAATGGGTTAATGTACTAGACAAAATATTAAGAACACTTTCTTTTTTTCCATTTTATTCTTGTAGGTGAATTTCTGGGAATAGAGTACCTTTACAGTCAGACTGGCAAAACACTGACTCCAGTGCTCCAGAACCCAGAGGAGGAAGACAGGCTGGTGGAGGAGGTTGATGACCAGGACCTGCAAGATGAGGGGTTTGAGGAAGAGATGATGGAGGACATCACAGTTCCAGTGCTGGATGAGGATGAAAACCGCCCCTCGTCTTTGCCTCTGCCACAGTCCCCAGCATCACTGGCTGAGCTGTCTACATCATCTGGTGGAGAAGGACAGCATCTTGCCCCTTCAGTGCTGTCACAGCCACCCGAC
Source organism: Onychostoma macrolepis (assembly GCF_012432095.1). NCBI lineage: Eukaryota > Metazoa > Chordata > Actinopteri > Cypriniformes > Cyprinidae > Onychostoma > Onychostoma macrolepis. Next base: position 187,365 of record NC_081165.1, on the reverse strand, counting down.
ACTGAAAGCAGTCTCTCCGACGAGGCTCGGGTAAGACACTCTAAGGGCTTTATTTAATTTCTGTCTCATTTTATTCCACATACACTACCAGTGAAAAGTTTTTGGTCGACAATGTTTTTTAAAGAATTCTCTTCTGCTCACCAAGACTGCATTTCTTTGATCTGAAATACAGCAAAAGTCACACGATTCTTCAGAAATCATTCTAATATTCTGATTTGCTGCTCAAAAAACATTTATTATTATTAGGTTAAAAATAGCAGAGTGTATTTTTTAATTTTTTTTAGGTTTCATTGATGAATAGAAAGTTCAAAAGAACAGCATTTATCTGAAATAGAAATATTTTGTGACATTATAAATGTCTTTATCTCTTTTGATCAATTTAATGCATCCATGCTAAATAAAAGTATTAATTTCTATAATTTCATAATTTATTTTAATATGATTTAAATATACTGACTCTAAGCTTTTAAATTTTATAGTGTGTAATGTTACAAAAGCTTTTTATTTCAGATAAATGCTGATCTTGGATCTTTCTATTAATCAAAGAATCTTGAAAAAAGGTACACTGTGTACATGTAAACTGTTTTAAGTATTGATAATAATAATAATAAAATGTTTCTTGAGCAGCAAATCAGCATATTAGAATGATTTCTGAAGATCATGTGACACTGAAGACTGGAGTAATGATGCTGAAAATACAGCTGCGCATCACAGAAATAAATATTCAAATAGAAAGCAGTTATTTTAAATAGTAAAAATATTGCACAATATTATTGCTTTTGCTGTATTTTGGATCAAGATTGAGCAGAAGAGACTTATTTAAAAAGCATAAAAAAACTTGCTATCCAAAAACTTTTGACTGGTAGTGTATATTAACATTAATCTGCATTTACTAGGGAGGAGTCATTGGACCCGATGACATTGCTGGGTGGGACAAGGTCCAGGATCTGGCGGGTTACCTTCGTGAGGCTCCTTACCTCACTGACCTGCAGGTGACAGAGGCCATCCAGCTGTGGACAGCTCTCCCTGATACTGACAAACAGCGGGTCAACTATCAGCCTCGACATCAGCCTCAGCTCACACATGGGCGCTTTAAAGCACCGAAGCGGTCCGGAGTCACACCGGGTGTGGAGAGTGTGAAACGATGTCTGATTGGACATCCTGGGGGTCCAGCACAGTGGCCCAGCACCAGCCGCTTGGTCGAGGCCATTTGTATCAAGCTTTGTGCTTTACACAAGTCACCGACCAAGAAGGCTGGAGTTTGCACGCCCAGGTGGTCTAAAATCCTCTCGGATTACCACCACATCCGAGAGCTGGTGCTTAACAGTCGCAGGCTGATGGATGAAACAATGATCCAGCTGTTTGAGCTAAACCAGAAGACACTCATTCAGTGGTAAGCAAGGCACAATATTTGCTTCAAATTAACTGAATACGTTTAAACATAAATATAATACAAGTCATTTATTTTCAGGTTTCAGCGGCGGCAGAAGAATCAGGAAATGAGTGTCCTCGCTCAGGGACTGACTCCACCTGACCCAATTGCTGTAGCTGATACACAGCTTCCTCCACCAAGGCAAAATTGGATGAAGCGCCATCGACATCAGGCCCAAAACATCCATTTATCCTTCCGCCAAATCGAGAAGGACAGGCTCCAATTCTGCGACCAGGTCGACGGCCCGCTGCTGCCGCCACGGAGTGCCCCATCGCACCTGCCCCCACAGCATCAGGAGTTGTGCAGCCCATTTCAGCACCTGGGTCATTGTTAGGCACACTAGTCCTTAATCCGGACATGACTGTGTCAATGGTGATTCCCTCTTCTGCTGCTTCGACATCCGGTGCAGGCCCAGCTCCGCCTGCTCCTGCGTCTGATGCTCCTGTGTCCCGTTACACCCAGAGGAACAGGCGCCGGCGGGCCCTGGAGACGGAAAGCGGAGTCCATAAGAGGAAGTATGTGCGAGGGGTTACTTTTAACACGTGCAGCAAATGTGGGCAGCCCAAAACAAAGGAGTTTGGCCATAGCCGATATGGTAATGCCACATTTTGCTCCCGTACCTCAAATGGCAAATCTCTAGATGAGTGGTTGGCAGAACAGCGCCAGCAAAATAAAGGCCAAACTCCACCACCTCAATAAATAATATCTTTCCTATATATATATTTTGTATATATTACATGGGCCCACTCTTTCATTTGTTTTGTATAAATAATATCTTTCCTATATATATATATATTTTGTATATATTACATGGGCCCACTCTTTCATTTGTTTTGTATAAATAATATCTTTCCTATATATATATATATATATATATATATATATATATATATATATATATATATATATATATATATATATATATATATATATATATATATATAGTATATATTACATGGGCCCACTCTTTCATTTGTTTTGTATAAATAATATCTTTCCTATATATATATATATATATATATATATATATATATATATTTTGTATATATTACATGGGCCCACTCTTTCATTTGTTTTGTATAAATAATATCTTTCCTATATATATATATTTTGTATATATTACATGGGCCCACTCTTTCATTTGTTTTGTATAAATAATATCTTTCCTATATATATATTTTTTTTTGTATATATTACATGGGCCCACTCTTTCATTTGTTTTGTATAAATAATATCTTAACCTATATATATATATATTTTTTGTATATATTACATGGGCCCACTCTTTCATTTGTTTTGTATCCACCTCAATAAATAATATCTTTCCTGTATATATTTTGTATATGTAACCCAGGTCCCATGTAATTAGAAAATAAAGCTGGAGTGGTTAATACAATGAGACTGGGCCTGGGCTCGTTGTAGGGAAATACAACTTGTTTTGAATGCTACTTAATAAACGTATTTGTAATACTCTTTGTTGTTCTTATAATGACCACCACAACTGTATTTTAGAATAAAATAAAACAAATCACAGGGGTATGAAAAAAAATTGAAAATAAAGCTTACAAGCAAATAAAGCTTCACTTTCCCAAAAGAAAACCTTTCTGTGGTTATATTGCAATTAAATAATTATTTAATCCCTCTGAAAATGTCCACACTCGTTGCAGGCCTGTTCAATGACACTTTGTGTGCGGTGGGGCCTAAAAACTGGAATGGCCGCTTCACTCAGAACTGAGCATAAACAAAAAGCACGTGCATGTGGATGTTAGTACTCACGAATCCAGGTTAAGTCAGTACGGCAAAGACAATGGTAATGGCGATGGTAATGGCAAAGGAAGAAACAGCACCAAAAGTCACAGGACGGCAACAGGGCACGCAGAACAGCAGGGCAGAAACAGCAGGGCACTCAGTTGGAAACCCGTCTCTCTCTTTCTCTCTCACCAACGTCCGTCTCCTTAGAGCATATTATCTGAATTGAGCCACATTATCAAACACTATCTCTTATTGATTTAGCGTTAGCGTTAGCTTTGCTTTAACTTCAGAGATATCACAATGCTAAAACTACAACATATGAGCACATTGGCACAGAATGCTACCGCTAGCTAGCATGTCGCTAACCACGTTATACATCCAGTCTCTTAACTATAACAGTTCGATATAGCACAAAATTACAGGCATACACAATCATATTCACCTCTTGCAGGTCACACCAAAGTTTTGTCAGGACCACGAGTAGTCGACCTTCATAACAAAACATTAATGCTTCCCACACCACGATGCCTCCGTCATTAACTCTCTATCATTATTAGCGTCTCTTTTCTCTCCTCCTGCGTGCTCACTACCCCTCACACAAACCTGTCCCACTAGTCCCGCCCCTTACACGGTGATGTTACTCTGATTGGCTCCAGTATTAACACAACCAAAAACAAAACAGCAATTAAATGATTGACAGGTAACAGGTTAGGTTACCCAGATAAACACAGCTTCTTCTCTACTTTTCTCGCAGATGAAACTTAAAGACTTTTATATGAATTTATCTTTAACTATAAATAGTCTTATTTATTAAACTCTACATATTATATTTATACTTTTAACCAGCACAGCTTTTAACTTTAACTAGCATGAACTCTATTTAAGAACTTTTCTTTTCTTTTATTTATTTTGTGTTACACTGTTAATGATCTTTTATACTCTGTAACTTATAAGAATTTTGTACAGGGCTACACCCTCCCTCTTCTGAATGTGTAGATGTCCTCATCACACCTTTTTGTCCCTCTTCAACTTGACAGGGTAATTCCTTTTATCCTCCTCCATATACCTTGGGGATGTTTTAGACTTTTTCCTTAGTTTGTTGTCTTGGTCTGGAGGGTTTAACTTGAGTTGGATGACCATACCATGGTGCATGATGGTAACTGGTTCAAAAGATGGATGACCAGGTTTCTCATAAGTAAATCTCATAGGTGGCTTTGGTTTTCTCAGGGATGTCCGGACTGTAGAAGACCTTCCACTTTTTGTACTTTCAGCAGTTATATTACGTCTGTTTCTTTGTAAGGGAGGTGAGCTTGCTCCCTCTTCTGAATCTTGAGAATCTTCTTCCACAGATTCAGTATTTGTCTCTTGGATATCTGAGTGTGACAGAGGAAGTGCAGCGCCTTCAAGCGGTTCCTCATACTCCGTTTCTGTAAGTTGTTGAGTTTCTGTAACTTCACAGTTTTCCTCCTCAGAGCTTTCACTCATCATTCTCCACAGAGTGATTTATGTTTATCCGTCTCGGACCTCATCCATATCAAAATCGGGAGGTTTGTGAACAGTTTCAAACTCTGAACCTGATGACTCTGTGTCACTTTCTTCAGACTTAGTTGGTTGATGTTTCTGAGCACGTTGAGTTCTTGTTACAGGTCTCCGAACAGAGCTTGCCTCATCTGATGGGTTAAACATCCTGACCATGTAACCGATGGGCAACAGTTGATCTCGATGGAGAGTTTTCAGCACACCTGAACCATGCTCGGTTTGACCTTATAAATAGGCAGGTTAGGCAACTTCTCCACAACAACATAGGGCATTGATTTCCATCGATCTTGGAGTTTATGTTTGCCTTTTAGACCCACATTCTGTATAAGAATTCTGTCTCCTTTCTCCAAAGGTTGGTCTCTCACACGTTGGTCATATCGGGCTTTATTTTTAGGTGATTCCTTGTAGCAGCGTCAGATGCCAACTGATAAGCTTTTGCAACTCTTTCCTCATCCTGGCAACGTACTGTTGGTAGGAGGTTTCACTTTCACAATTTGGTGAGATTCCAAAACAGATGTCAATGGGTAACCTTGCTTCCTTCCGAACATGAGATGATAAGGGAGTATCCCGTGGAATCATTTTTGTGCAATTGTATGCATGTACCAGGTAGGTGATATGTTGACTCCAATGTTGTTTCTGTACAGCATCCAGGGTACCAAGCATGGCTAAAAGCGTCGATTGAATCGTTCTGGTTGGGCATCCCCTTGAGGGTGATAGGGAGATGTTCTTGACTTCCGAACCCCAAGCATGGACAAGAGTTCTTTTATCAGGCGACTTTCAAAATCTCGGCCCTGATCCGAGTGTATCCTTGCAGGTAGGCCATAGTGCACAAAATACTTGTCCCACAATACTCTTGCAACTGTGATAGCCTTTTGATCTTTTGTAGTGAATGCTTGTGCGTAACGTGTATAATGGTCTGTCACTACCAACACATTAGCAACACCTTTAGAGTCAGGCTCTATTTGCAAAAAATCAATACAAACTAAATCCAAGGGGCCATTGCTTGTTATTTGGTTTAAGGGCGAGGCATGCTGAGGGAGCGTCTTTCTGGAGATACATCTACCACAGGTTCGAATGTACTGCTCGACCTCAGCTGTCATTCGCGGCCAATAAAATCTGTCCTTGATCAGTTCGGTGGTGCGTTCAACTCCCAAGTGTCCACACTCATCATGTAGAGACCTTAACACCATTGGGCGGTATCTTGTGGGCAAGACAAGTTGTTTGATCTGTTTTCCGCACATCTTTTCTTTTACTCTGTAGAGTAATCCATCTCTTAACTCCAACTTGCGGCTTTCACGAAGGAGCAGCACAGTTTCAGGTGAGTCGTTCTCTGAGCGTGTCAGGCCTTGTTTCTTCTCCAGTGTTTTCTTTAATGGTCCAATTGTTGGGTCCATATCTTGTGATGCTTGAATGTCTTTTGAGCTCAGTTGGTCAAGTGTATTCATGCTAAGGTTCACTGGAAACGCATAAGCTTCAGGTACTGCGGCGGCAGGAGCTCCCAACTGATCAACTAATCTGTCTGGCACATCAGCCTCTTCACTGACACAGACTCTTTTGCAGAGGGCTTTGATGCCAACAGGTGGGACACTAGTCCACTCTTTTGTCTCCTCTGAAGAGTACTGTCTGGACAACAAGTCAGCATCAATATTGTGTCTCCCGGGTCGATACTGGATGGTGAAATCGTAGGTGGCAAGGGCGGCGAGCCAACGATGTCCGACTGCACTGAGTTTGGCGGAGGTCAATACATATGTTAATGGATTATTGTCCGTTCTTACTATGAACTTTGCTCCATACACGTAATCGTGAAACTTGTCCACTATAGCCCATTTTAATGCCAGAAATTCCAATTGATGGACTGGATAGTTGCGTTCTGAGTCTTTAAGCTTACGACTGGCAAAAGCTACTGGCCTGAGGCCCTCAGAATATTCCTGGTTCAGGACAGCGCCTAAACCATCCATACTGGCGTCCACATGTAAGATGTACTGTTTTGTGGGGTCAGCGAAAGCTAGCACTGGGGCATGGATCAAACAGTCACGAATACGCTCAAAAGCGTCCTGGCAAGTCTTAGTCCACCGTTCTCCGAACGGCTCTGATGGCTTGAAATAGACTTTGCTTGGGTCAACACTTTTTTTAGTCTTGGGGTCTTTCCAAGTGGGGGCGTAACCCTTGGTAAGCTCGGAGAGGGGACGGACAATGGCAGAGTAGTTTGCAATGAACCTCCGATAATAACTGCAAAATCCGAGGAAGGACTTCAGCGGTTTCAGGTGAGTGGGCTCTTTCCAATGCTTTACTACCTCCACTTTGTCTGGATCCGTAGCTATTCCGTTAGCAGAAACAATGTGACCCACATACTTGACCTCGGGCTGACAGAATTGGCATTTGTCAATAGAAACTTTCAATCCGACCTCCTCTAGTCTGTCCAACACTTTGAGAAGACGTTGCTCGTGCTCCTCAAGTGTCTTGCCGAAAATGATGATATCATCCAAGTACACGAGAGCTTCCAGAAGATGCATATCGCCTACAGCCTTTTCCATTAAGCGCTGAAATGTTGCTGGCGCTCCGGTGATTCCTTGTGGCATGCGCTCAAATTGATAGAACCCTAGAGGGCAAATGAACGCTGTCTTCTCTTTGTCCTCCGGAGCCATCTCTATCTGGTAGTAACCACTGCGCAAATCCAGAACTGAGAACCATTGGCTGCCTGATAGAGAATCCAAGGCGTCGTCAATGCGTGGCATTGTGTACTGGTCTGGCGTGGTGCGGTTGTTCAGTGTTCTGTAATCAATACATATTCTTATCTTCCCATTCTTTTTGCGGACTACAACGATTGGTGAGGCGTACGGGCTACGGGACTCAGTGATAATGCCAGTGGCCAGTAGTTGTTGTATGTGTCGCCGCACGTCGTCTATGTCGGCAGGGGCTAGTCTCCTTGACCTCTCCCTGAAGGGTCTGGGGTCATGCAGGCGGATGTGCTGTTCAACACCCTTGGCGCGACCAACATCCCACTCATGCAGTGAGAAAACATTCCGCCTCTCAGCCAACTTCTGCTGAAACCGACTTTTCCAATCTTCGGGAATGGGAGAGTCCCCGAAATTGAAGAGACTTGGGTCTAGGGTTTCAGCTGGGGGGTCAGAAACCCGAACTGGGGTAACTGTATCCACAGCATACATCTCAGCAACGACGGTCCCAACTGGGATAGAAGTTGTCCTTTTAGACTCATTCTGAATGAGGACAGTGAAACTGTTATTGTCTATGTTGGCGTCTGAGAGCACACCAGGCTGTACCAGCAGACCGGCGGGGAGCAACTGTTCAGTGGGTGCATCAATCAGTACAAGATCTTTGGACGGGGCACTCTGTCTTTCCACTTTGCACTTTGCATAGTACTTTACACCTGGAGCAATGGAGAGTAAACCGGGTCCTTTCCACTTTATCTGTCCCAAGACTTCATCTTTTGCTAACTGCTCTTGTGCTTTGACAGGGGCGTAAACAGACTGAATCCTCATTGAGTGCAACGTGTTCTCGTCACCTTTTGTCTTCACCAGCTCCCACAAGCGACGAAACAGAGATGTATTGGTGCCAACTAATACAGGGATTTGTTGCTGGTTTCTTGGCTCTGGGCAGATTAAAGCAAGCACTTCTACTCGTCCCGGTACACCAGTGATCTCTTCAGTGAACTCCATCTCAACCACAACATATCCTTTGTAAGGAAACTCGGTGTCTGAAAGGCCCCAGAGTCCAAGGCCAGAGAGGGGTTTTATCGGAACATCAGATAAGTGTTTGTTATACCAGCTTTCAAAAATAATAGTCACGTTAGACCCACTGTCGATGAGAGCATCACAGACCACATCATTAACTTGGATGGTGTGAATAAATGATGGACCTACGAGACCTTCAGGTAAGTCAGTGTTAGGTTCTGAGACTTCAACCTTATTGGTTCTAGCTACATGCTGCTCTTCAGCTGCAGGATTTGGGTTCTCTCGGTTTGGTAACGGGGAAACTCGCACCAAGCGTATGAGCTTTCTAATAACTTTCTGGAGATTCTCAGGGGCAGTACATCTGGTGGCTATGTGGCCATTTTCCCCACACCGATAACAGAAAAACTCATCCTTGTCTTGTCGGGGAGGACAAACTTTGGAATGAGCGGGCTTGTGAACGGGAGCTGCTTTGTATCGGTGAGGCTGGGGTGTGGGTTCTCGTGGGGGGTCTGATGTGTATTTCACTGCCATTACACTCATTTTATTTTCTAGGGCTTTCACTTGTTTCCTTAGCGATTGTAATTCACTCTGTGTTTCTCTTTCAGACCTGTAAAGGATTCATCAGAGGTTGGCTGAGGTGGTAGGTTGCTGCTCTGCTCTAGCTGTGCTCTCAATTCTCGAATCTGAGCTTGCAGTTCACTCCTAGAGACTGATTCAGGTTCTTTCTCCTTTTCAGCTTGGACAGTGCGTACACGCTGAGGACGCATGTGTGACACATGGCTTTGTCTGGCTGACTGGCGAACCTCCTCTTCTATCACTTCTCTTAACAGGTTCAAGAATGTAGGGGGATTACTACTCCGCTCCCTAATTTTCAACTGAAGCAACATGAGTTCAGAGGTAGACCCTCTAAGAAGCTGCTCTAAACAAGCGCTATTGGCAGCGCTAACAGGTAAACCACCTCCCTGTACTACTTTGACAAGGGATTTTTCTACTCTTCGTAGGAACTCAGACAGACGCTCACCAGGCTGTTGGTGGAGGGCTCTAAACGACAAGTATAGTTCTTCTGGGGACTCTACTGTACCAAAAATGCTCTCTATAGCCTTTATGTACTCACGTGGGCTAGCATCAGGTTGAGTCAGGCGCACAGCTTGAATGATTTCAAAGGCGGGCCCTTTAATACTTTCCAGTATCCAACGTCGTTTTTCTTTGTCGGAGCACTCACCTTCCTCTACTAAGAGTGTTGCTTGTTCCAGCCAGTTATCTAAGGTCTCTTCTCCGGTTGGGGTGGGACTGACCCGGAGAATGTCCGCAGACGTCTGTATGGGTGACTGTCATGTTGTTTGTTTGTTCTGCTCATAACATCACCGACCGCACGGATGATGTCTTCAGGGTTGCTGTTACCCTCTTTGGTGGGGGGACATAGACCTTGTATGTCCTCTAAGGTCCTCCTTCGCTCTGCAAAAGGTAAGTAGCTTCTCTTCAAAGTTATCAAACTGAGGCTCTGTGTAATAAACAGTTTTCCAACCACTTCCTTCACTTATAGGCATTATCTCAGGTGGGATTTTAGAGGGTCAATCTCTTCACGACACTCACATAGCACCATCACTGATTGTTGTTGAGGGTGAAACATTTTGCCTCTCACTTTAACTTTTCCCAATGCTTTGATGGTCCCTGCTGTTTCTTCAATATCTTCTCTTGAAACACCTTCTGGCACTCCTTGTAAAAGGAGGGCATGCTTTAAATCTAATGATTCTCCTTTGCACCAGTTAATTAGCTCACGTTGTGATGAACTACTTGTTTGGCTTTCCATTGCTGTACTTTACTTAAATTGCTTTTAATTACTGTTAGCACGTTACTTTTATACTAATACTTAAAAGTTGTGGGGTCTAGTTGCTTGTACTCTATGTCTATAAATCGTAGTTTATGTTAAATTATCCCAGCGGTGCCTCCATTTATGTAACCCAGGTCCCATGTAATTAGAAAATAAAGCTGGAGTGGTTAATACAATGAGACTGGGCCTGGGCTCGTTGTAGGGAAATACAACTTGTTTTGAATGCTACTTAATAAACGTATTTGTAATACTCTTTGTTGTTCTTATAATGACCACCACAACTGTATTTTAGAATAAAATAAAACAAATCACAGGGGTATGAAAAAAAAATTGAAAATAAAGCTTACAAGCAAATAAAGCTTCACTTTCCCAAAAGAAAACCTTTCTGTGGTTATATTGCAATTAAATAATTATTTAATCCCTCTGAAAATGTCCACACTCGTTGCAGGCCTGTTCAATGACACTTTGTGTGCGGTGGGGCCTAAAAACTGGAATGGCCGCTTCACTCAGAACTGAGCATAAACAAAAAGCACGTGCATGTGGATGTTAGTACTCACGAATCCAGGTTAAGTCAGTACGGCAAAGACAATGGTAATGGCGATGGTAATGGCAAAGGAAGAAACAGCACCAAAAGTCACAGGACGGCAACAGGGCACGCAGAACAGCAGGGCAGAAACAGCAGGGCACTCAGTTGGAAACCCGTCTCTCTCTCTTTCTCTCTCTCACCAACGTCCGTCTCCTTAGAGCATATTATCTGAATTGAGCCACATTATCAAACACTATCTCTTATTGATTTAGCGTTAGCGTTAGCTTTGCTTTAACTTCAGAGATATCACAATGCTAAAACTACAACATATGAGCACATTGGCACAGAAAGCTACCGCTAGCTAGCATGTCGCTGACCACGTTATACATCCAGTCTCTTAACTATAACAGTTCGATATAGCACAAAATTACAGGCATACACAATCATATTCACCTCTTGCAGGTCACACCAAAGTTTTGTCAGGACCACGAGTAAGTCGACCTTCATAACAAAACATTAATGCTTCCCACACCACGATGCCTCCGTCATTAACTCTCTATCATTATTAGCGTCTCTTTTCTCTCCTCCTGCGTGCTCACTACCCCTCACACAAACCTGTCGCACTAGTCCCGCCCCTTACACGGTGATGTTACTCTGATTGGCTCCAGTATTAACACAACCAAAAACAAAACAGCAATTAAATGATTGACAGGTAACAGGTTAGGTTACCCGGATAAACACAGCTTCTTCTCTACTTTTCTCGCAGATGAAACTTAAAGACTTTTATATGAATTTATCTTTAACTATAAATAGTCTTATTTATTAAACTCTACATATTGTATTTATACTTTTAACCAGCACAGCTTTTAACTTTAACTAGCATGAACTCTATTTAAGAACTTTTCTTTTCTTTTATTTATTTTGTGTTACACTGTTAATGATCTTTTATACTCTGTAACTTATAAGAATTCTGTACAGGGCTACATATATATTACGTGTTTGTTTTAATAAATATTTTTACATTTGAAGTGTCTTTTAATCAGATCAATTAAATATGATAAATCATATCAATCAAATCATATACCACACACACACACACACAAAACATCTTTGAAGAAACATTTTTATTCATTTTATTTAACCATAAACAAGTAATATGCTTTTTAAAAAATAATATACACAAAATAATAAACATCAATCAACTACTGAAACATTTTTATTCATTTTATTTAAACCAAAGCATAAACATGTCATATACTTTTTAAAAATAATATACACAAAATAACAAATATCAATCAGGGCGCGATTAGTGAAAAAAAGCAGGTTTTTAATACGACGGATTAAATGATTCACTGTTTCGAAGTGCTCCAATCGGATCGCGTGTCGATCGCGAATCATTTGATTCAGAATCATAGTTCAGAACCGGACTTCAAAAACGACTCAGTCGCGCAGACCGCGGGTTCGAATCCAGCCCGCGGAGAGTGACTTGTTTCGCATGTAACTAAAACTCCTCCATAGCGCACAGGAATATAGCCCGAACATTGTTGTCGCGTATAGCCCCAAAATTTGTCGCGTAAATCCGTTTTCTGCGTCTTTTTCGCTTGCGAGCGGAGCGCAAAGATTGGGCCCCTTCCTTTGCGCAGCGAGCGCTCTACCATTTCAGCTAATTCCCCTGGCCGCAGTTGAACGATGTCCATCTCTCCAAAAGACGGCTTCGAAGAGCGACAGCCATTATAACGGGCTGCAGGGAAAGAGGCCATCTCTCCTCTGTGCTGGCACCTTTGTACTGGGCGCCATTTAGTTGTAGGATTAACCGAGAAATTGTGCTTTTGTTTTTAAGGCCCTTCTTGGTCTTGTGACCCCAGTATATATGTGTGCGGACTCCTGTATTACGTAGGCTGCCTTTGGATCACTCAGGTCGTGCATCCAGCTTCTCCCCTCTTTTTCCCACACTGGCTTAAAGTCTACGGGACATCTGACCGTTTCAGCTGTCCTCCCCAAGATCCCTCTGCATGTTAGGTCCAGCCCCATTTTTAAATCCATTCAGAGGCCAACTTTCCTTCGTTTGCCTTTGACACCGTCTCGAGGTGTTTGATAATTTCCATGTTAGTCCGTGCTCCTTCTTTGGTTGTTGCTGTAGTTGTTCATTTTTTCACACTCCCTAACTAAGCAAAAACAAGAGAAAAAGTCACAGAAACAAAATAGCACCCACCTCCCTATGCCTTCCAACACAGAGACACGTAGCACATCAACAATGCCACTTACATATTCGGGTGGCTTCAATAAGCCGTAACTTGGGAAAGCTTTACACAGTATCAACCGCTTACAAAGCAACACAAGGCAGGTGTGCCGTGCCGTGCCGTGCCGTGCCGTGCCGTGCCGTGCCGTGCCGTGCCGTGCCGTGCCGTGCCGTGCCGTGCCGTGCCGTGCCGTGCTCTGGAAGTCAAGCTTCAGTGTGGTAGGCAAGTTGAACAGCTTTTGAGCTTGCACAGTAACGAGCAGCAGGTGAGAGCAATCACCTTCCTCTCCTCCGCACCTGGTTGAGCAGCAGTAACACTCAGAAGGAGAGAGAAAGAGAAAGATAGCACACAGCAGCACATAGAATCCAACAATACTATATAAATAAACACGGAACGTAACACTAGACACCTTAAAGATAATGTGCACCAAAAATCTTTGTCATATCTTTGTTAACACACTTTACTAGCCTTTTGTTTTTGATCTTTGATGCAGTCATCATCTTCTCAAGCTGCAAACAGTAAATAAACTGCTCTGGTCATGTGACAATTTGCAGTAATCATGTGAAACTGCGCATCTTTAATTGAGACGCTTTATTTTTCCCATATTTGCAGGAAATGCACTAAAACACCAGTCAGTAAGGTTATTAGAGCTTTATAAATGAAAACCTTTTTTATGCTCACTATTGTGACCACTGGGATTAAAAGGGTTAATGTACTAGACAAAATATTAAGAACACTTTCTTTTTTTCCATTTTATTCTTGTAGGTGAATTTCTGGGAATAGAGTACCTTTACAGTCAGACTGGCAAAACACTGACTCCAGTGCTCCAGAACCCAGAGGAGGAAGACAGGCTGGTGGAGGAGGTTGATGACCAGGACCTGCAAGATGAGGGGTTTGAGGAAGAGATCATGGAGGACATCACAGTTCCAGTGCTGGATGAGGATGAAAACCGCCCCTCGTCTTTGCCTCTGCCTCAGTCCCCAGCATCACTGGCTGAGCCGTCCACATCATCTGGTGGAGAAGGACAGCATCTTGCCCCTTCAGTGCTGTCACAGCCACCCGACACTGAAAGCAGTCTCTCCGACGAGGCTCGGGTAAGACACTCTAAGGGCTTTATTTAATTTCTGTCTCATTTTATTCCACATACACTACCAGTGAAAAGTTTTTGGTCGACAATGTTTTTTAAAGAATTCTCTTCTGCTCACCAAGACTGCATTTCTTTGATCTGAAATACAGCAAAAGTCACACGATTCTTCAGAAATCATTCTAATATTCTGATTTGCTGCTCAAAAAACATTTATTATTATTAGGTTAAAAATAGCAGAGTGTATTTTTTAATTTTTTTTAGGTTTCATTGATGAATAGAAAGTTCAAAAGAACAGCATTTATCTGAAATAGAAATATTTTGTGACATTATAAATGTCTTTATCTCTTTTGATCAATTTAATACATCCATGCTAAATAAAAGTATTAATTTCTATAATTTCATAATTTATTTTAATATGATTTAAATATACTGACTCTAAGCTTTTAAATTTTATAGTGTGTAATGTTACAAAAGCTTTTATTTCAGATAAATGCTGATCTTGGATCTTTCTATTAATCAAAGAATCTTGAAAAAGGTACACTGTGTACATGTAAACTGTTTTAAGTATTGATAATAATAATAATAAAATGTTTCTTGAGCAGCAAATCAGCATATTAGAATGATTTCTGAAGATCATGTGACACTGAAGACTGGAGTAATGATGCTGAAAATACAGCTGCGCATCACAGAAATAAATATTCAAATAGAAAGCAGTTATTTTAAATAGTAAAAATATTGCACAATATTATTGCTTTTGCTGTATTTTGGATCAAGATTGAGCAGAAGAGACTTATTTAAAAAGCATAAAAAAACTTACTATCCAAAAACTTTTGACTGGTAGTGTATATTAACATTAATCTGCATTTACTAGGGAGGAGTCATTGGACCCGATGACATTGCTGGGTGGGACAAGGTCCAGGATCTGGCGGGTTACCTGGTGGGTCTTCGTGAGGCTCCTTACCTCACTGACCTGCAGGTGACAGAGGCCATCCAGCTGTGGACAGCTCTCCCTGATACTGACAAACAGCGGGTCAACTATCAGCCTCGACATCAGCCTCAGCTCACACATGGGCGCTTTAAAGCACCGAAGCGGTCCGGAGTCACACCAGGTGTGGAGAGTGTGAAACGATGTCTGATTGGACATCCTGGGGGTCCAGCACAGTGGCCCAGCACCAGCCGCTTGGTCGAGGCCATTTGTATCAAGCTTTGTGCTTTACACAAGTCACCGACCAAGAAGGCTGGAGTTTGCACGCCCAGGTGGTCTAAAATCCTCTCGGATTACCACCACATCCGAGAGCTGGTGCTTAACAGTCGCAGGCTGATGGATGAAACAATGATCCAGCTGTTTGAGCTAAACCAGAAGACACTCATTCAGTGGTAAGCAAGGCACAATATTTGCTTCAAATTAACTGAATACGTCTAAACATAAATATAATACAAGTCATTTATTTTCAGGTTTCAGCGGCAGAAGAATCAGGAAATGAGTGTCCTCGCTCAGGGACTGACTCCACCTGACCCAATTGCTGTAGCTGATACACAGCTTCCTCCACCAAGGCAAAAATTGGATGAAGCGCCATCGACATCAGGCCCAAAACATCCATTTATCCTTCCGCCAAATCGAGAAGGACAGGCTCCAATTCTGCGACCAGGTCGACGGCCCGCTGCTGCCGCCACGGAGTGCCCCATCGCACCTGCCCCCACAGCATCAGGAGTTGTGCAGCCCATTTCAGCACCTGGGTCATTGTTAGGCACACTAGTCCTTAACCCGGACATGACTGTGTCAATGGTGATTCCCTCTTCTGCTGCTTCGACATCCGGTGCAGGCCCAGCTCCGCCTGCTCCTGCGTCTGATGCTCCTGTGTCCCGTTACACCCAGAGGAACAGGCGCCGGCGGGCCCTGGAGACGGAAAGCGGAGTCCATAAGAGGAAGTATGTGCGAGGGGTTACTTTTAACACGTGCAGCAAATGTGGGCAGCCCAAAACAAAGGAGTTTGGCCATAGCCGATATGGTAATGCCACATTTTGCTCCCGTACCTCAAATGGCAAATCTCTAGATGAGTGGTTGGCAGAACAGCGCCAGCAAAATAAAGGCCAAACTCCACCACCTCAATAAATAATATCTTTCCTATATATATATTTTGTATATATTACATGGGCCCACTCTTTCATTTGTTTTGTATAAATAATATCTTTCCTATATATATATATATATATATATATTGTATATATTACATGGGCCCACTCTTTCATTTGTTTTGTATAAATAATATCTTTCCTATATATATATATATATATATATATATATTTTGTATATATTACATGGGCCCACTCTTTCATTTGTTTTGTATAAATAATATCTTTCCTATATATATATATATTTTGTATATATTACATGGGCCCACTCTTTCATTTGTTTTGTATAAATAATATCTTTCCTATATATATATTTTTTTTGTATATATTACATGGGCCCACTCTTTCATTTGTTTTGTATAAATAATATCTTTCCTATACCCACGCTTTCATTTGTTTTGTATAAATAATATCTTTCCTATATATATATTTTTTTTGTATATATTACATGGGCCCACTCTTTCATTTGTTTTGTATAAATAATATCTTTCCTATATATATATATTTTTTGTATATATTACATGGGCCCACTCTTTCATTTGTTTTGTATCCACCTCAATAAATAATATCTTTCCTGTATATATTTTGTATATATTACGTGTTTGTTTTAATAAATATTTTTACATTTGAAGTGTCTTTTAATCAGATCAATTAAATATGATAAATCATATCAATCAAATCATATACCACACACACACACACAAAACATCTTTGAAGAAACATTTTTATTCATTTTATTTAACCATAAACAAGTAATATGCTTTTTTTTTTAAATAATATACACAAAATAATAAACATCAATCAACTACTGAAACATTTTTATTCATTTTATTTAAACCAAAGCATAAACATGTCATATACTTTTAAAAAATAATATACACAAAATAACAAATATCAATCAGGGCGCGATTAGTGAAAAAAAGCAGGTTTTTAATACGACGGATTAAATGATTCACTGTTTCGAAGTGCTCCAATCGGATCGCGTGTCGATCGCGAATCATTTGATTCAGAATCATAGTTCAGAATCGGACTTCAAAAACGACTCAGTCGCGCAGACCGCGGGTTCGAATCCAGCCCGCGGAGAGTGACTTGTTTCGCATGTAACTAAAACTCCTCCATAGCGCACAGGAATATAGCCCGAACATTGTTGTCGCGTATAGCCCCAAAATTTGTCGCGTAAATCCGTTTTCTGCGTCTTTTTCGCTTGCGAGCGGGAGCGCAAAGATTGGGCCCCTTCCTTTGCGCAGCGAGCGCTCTACCATTTGAGCTAATTCCCCTGGCCGCAGTTGAACGATGTCCATCTCTCCAAAAGACGGCTTCGAAGAGCGACAGCCATTATAACGGGCTGCAGGGAAAGAGGCCATCTCTCCTCTGTGCTGGCACCTTTGTACTGGGCGCCATTTAGTTGTAGGATTAACCGAGAGATTGTGCTTTTGTTTTTAAGGCCCTTCTTGGTCTTGTGACCCCAGTATATATGTGTGCGGACTCCTGTATTACGTAGGCTGCCTTTGGATCACTCAGGTCGTGCATCCAGCTTCTCCCCTCTTTTTCCCACACTGGCTTAAAGTCTACGGGACATCTGACCGTTTCAGCTGTCCTCCCCAAGATCCCTCTGCATGTTAGGTCCAGCCCCATTTTTAAATCCATTCAGAGGCCAACTTTCCTTCGTTTGCCTTTGACACCGTCTCGAGGTGTTTGATAACTTCCATGTTAGTCCGTGCTCCTTCTTTGGTTGTTGCTGTAGTTGTTCATTTTTTCACGGCTAGGCGCTTGCGCAGGTAGGCTCGTTGGTCTAGGGCTGTGACTCTCGCCTTGGGTGCGAGAGGTCCTGGGTTCAAATCCCAGACGAGCCCGTTGTGAGGCTTGGTCCAGAAGCTGTTTCATCTCTTTAGGGTCAAGAGCAATCAGGAAGTTTTTGGTCAATCGGGCAGAAGGCTAGGCAAAGCCAGGCCGGTTAGCTCAGTTGGTTAGAGCGTGGTGCTAATAACGCCAAGGTCGCGGGTTCGATCCCCGTACGGGCCAACTCTTTTATTCTCTGGGAGCTCAGCTCTGCTCTTCTGGCAAAGTGACGGGTGCTCTCACGGAAATCCCTGCTGGCTAAACAGCTTGCAGTTGCGGCCGAAATAGCTCAGTTGGGAGAGCGTTAGACTGAAGATCTGAAGGTCCCTGGTTCGATCCCGGGTTTCGGCACATGTGCCCTCTCTTTTCCTTTTGTCCGTGGGGCCCAGAGACCAAAATCCACTGGGATCCAACCCCACTGACAAACTGCTTGGCAACGGCCACATCGCTATCTGCCTCCCAGATGGCCACCAGCAAAGCAGTGAGCCCCTAAAGCGCACGTAGGGAGAGTCGCTCAGAAGGCCGCCAGGTCACGTCACAGAGAGACCAGCGGACAGGCAGGTCTGCTGCCTGCATCTGCAAAACCTCTTTTAGTACACATCTAGCTGGAGAAAAAAAACTCATCTTTGTGCCTGAGAACGAGTCTTGCCGCAGACGCCTACCAAACGAGAACCAAAAACACGCACGTGAAAGAAACAGAAGCAGGCCTGACTTTCTTAACCAGATGTTAAGCCTCCAGAGAGACCGGCAAAAATTGCCAAAGGCTGACTGTATTTCAAGTCATCCCGGCGGGGTATTGGGTAAAGTTTTCAACCAGCAATGATCACGCCTCGGATGAACCTCATAGGCTACGATATTGCCTCTGCGAAAGAATGCCAGGGAGAGTCGCGACCTCTCCCGTGCACCTATGCGGACGTGAACCGACAGGGTGGTAACAAGCTTCAAACTGCCCTGCAATCAGCCTTCTGGCTTGGCTGACCATACGGGCCATTTTTGGGGGATGCACCCTTGCCAGGATTTCTGTATTTCCTAAAATATCCAGGTTTTGGCTGTTTGCACTCTGCAGAGCGATCGTTGTATAACATTATTTCACGAGAGCAGAGCAGACGGCTCCTTATGCTTTCAAATCGCTCTCGCGGTTCTTTGGTGTCATACAATGATCGGTGCGCAGCTTCAAGTCGAACGAACGAACAAAGGCGTGCGTGCGTGTCTTTGCATCGCTTTGATCGTTCTCACCTTCTCACGCACCACGATTGGTCGATTATGTACAATATCTGCATGTTATTGGTCAAACTACTTTGGATTTTTTAGGCAATATAACAATCCTGGCCAGGACGTGTCCCCTATAAATGGCACATATGGCCACCCTACTTCTGGGCACGGGTGTCTGCGTGGTGTGTTTACGGAACAGGTTAGCGTCACGTACAAGAAGGCTTAATCACTCTTCTCTCTTTACTCAAAGAAGAGCGTGCGTTGCTTTCCTGAACCCTGGGGAGAGAGAATTATGGGTGTCCTGGCAAAAAAGGGGCGGAGTCATAAAGCTGAAGCGAGACGAGGCGGCTGAGGCGATGAACTGCTAATCCATTGTGCTCTGCGCGCGTGGGTTCAGATCCCATCCTCGTTGGTTGATGCCTTTAGCGCAGGGGTGGGAAACGTTGATCCTGGAGGGCCGTTGTCTCTGCAGAGTTTAGGTCCAACCCTAATCAAACACACCTGAACCAGCTAAATCAAGGTCTTCAGGATGCAGTTAGGTGTTTTCTATCCAGTTTTTCTCAGGGTTGGAGCTAAACTCTGCAGGAGAGTGGCCCTCCAGGATCAACGTTCCCCACCCCTGCTTGAGCGTTTGAAAGGGGACAGTGCTACTGCCAAATGATTGACACTCGTACCTACCCGACCTCTCACGGCACACTAAGGGTCAGCTTTTACGTCGTCCTATTGAAAGGAGCTGCAGAAAAAAAACGACACAGTCCAGCTTCCGGTCGGGCAGGTCAGAAGGCGACGAGGTGGCCGAGTGGTTAAGGCGATGGACTGCTAATCCATTGTGCTCTGCACGCGTGGGTTCGAATCCCATCCTCGTCGATCTCTTTAGCCCGTAAGTGATTTAGTCTTTGCGGCCCTGTGAGCAACGGCTGCTCCCGTCAAGGTTCCATGATGTAATGATTATCACTCAGGACTCTGAATCCAGCGATCCGAGTTCAAATCTCGGTGGGACCTGTTATGCCACCAATTTGCACAGGGCACGTCCCGAAAAACCTTTTGGCAGCAGTGAGCCCCAAAAGCGCACGTAGGGAGAGTCGCTTCGTTGGGTCAACGCGCAGTCTGTCTCTTTAGGGAAGTGAGCGTAAAAGGGCAAGAACCAGCTTGGAGAATGCGGGCATCGATCCCGCTACCTCTCGCTTGCGCCTACTGCATCCCACCGATTGAGCTAAAGTAAGCCCAAAGTAAGCCCGCATGAGCCAATCACGTTTCTCTCCGGGGCTTACTTTTGACCAATCGCGTTTCTCTCCGGGGCTTACTTTTGACCAATCACGTTTCTCTCCGGGGCTTGCTTTTGACCAATCGCGTTTGTCTCTGGGGCTTACTTTTGACCAATCGCGTTTCTCTCTCGAGTGGCTTACTTTTGACCAATCGCCGTCGGCCGCTATTATTGTCATCTCTGAAACAGGTAAGGTTATGGTTTACTTCACTATTGAATATCACTAATTAGTTCATATACAGTGTGTTTTTTTGGGGGGGAAATTAAACGTGCCAATTTAGCGAGATAGAATTTAACTTAAAGTTATAGCATACGTTTTCTTCAGTACCAGTGAACCTGTAACTTTTCCCATGATATACAGAAAACATGTCGCTACTGATCAGATAAGTTAAAATCATCGGCCGTCCGTTAATTAAGCTACATTGCTGTCAACAATGATGTGTGTATTGTGTGCAAAGTCATGATTTATAACTACTTTATACTACACCAGGCGCATGACGTAAGCGTTCTGTACGTATGCAACCAGGGGCGCCGCTTGAGATTCGGGGTTCTACGACTGAACATAATGATTAAAACAAAAATTACTTATATTGGGTAATAATACTAGTGACCTCCTCCGAGCCCCCGTGCCAATCCTGTGCCCTTAGAATCATTACTAGCACCCAATCCCCACCCCTGCCCAAATTACATAAAATTGTGTTTGAGGAACCTAATAAAATTGATTATAATTATTATTGTAGCTGTTGTTGCTTTAATTATAAAAATGAAGACAAATATATAACTTTTATATTATAATTGTTCTGTAAAATAAAATATGAATATTTTATAACATGAAATAAAAATAATTATAATGCATTATATTATAAATAATTAAAATAATGTTATTTACGGTACCAGTTACAATACGAATATTTATGGAATAAATTCCTCTTTTTCAAATGTTCAAAACCCTCCTGCTTTTCACGTTAAATTCATACTTTTAATTTTTATTTTTTGTATTATTGTCAGACTCTGTGCAAACGTGTAAATAAAGTAAACTTAGCACACATTGCATTTCAAAAACCAGATGATATAATGTGATTATCTTGCAGCATATTATTAACTACAGCTATTAAAAACTTTTTTTTGTTAATTGAAAGAAAGCTGAAATGAAATTAATTAAACTATAAATATAAATATTAAATGAGAAAGTTAAACTAAATAAAAATATGAAATAAAATGAAGCACTAAAAATTACTAACTGGAAATAAAAACTAAAATAAAAATAAATTTAACCTAAATAGTGATTGAAAAAAATATAAAGCTAATTTAAAATATGAATAAAAACTGTAATAGCATATAAAAAAAAATACTAAACTAACACAGTTGTGCTGCCCCATTTATTTATTTTAATTTTACACTGTGTGCACAGTCGTGGTTTAAGATGACAGCATTTGAAACAGAAGGAAATTTCAGATGTCATATTTGACTTTACATATTTGATGTATCAGGGATTCCTGTCCTCTGTAGAAAACTCATCATCAGACAGTTTATGGTCATCATGGCCATGTTTATTACCACAGTAATATGTTTTACATGTAGCTTGTTAAATAATCATTTCACACTTAACGTACAGGTATCTTTCCGATTGCTAGAGGTAATAGTCTCTTTCTGATTTTCATTTCAGAAAATGTACGCATACCCTGTTTTTCCCCGCCAATCGGCAACATCAACCCGACTCCTCATGGCGCCATCAGTGGAGGCGAAGCGCCTTGAAAATGTGGAGTCTGGAAGGGCCAAGCCTAACGAGGAGGTGCTGGCAGAGGCCAGTTCTTTTGTCAGCACGAATGGTGGAGACCCCAGTGACCAGTTTTTAATACTGGCTCACTGCAAACTTCAGTTTGGGAAGTACCAGGGCCAGAGATTTAGATGGCTCCTGGAAAACTCTCTGGGGTATGCAGTGTATCTGGTGCTCAGCATTTCTAAAGAGACAGCGCAAAAAAAAACCCTCTCAGAGAATAAACAACTTTTCTTACGGTACACTTCTCACATTAGAGAGATGTCAGAAGAAGTGGAGAAGTATGAGAGGAAGCAGGAAATGCAAGCAGAAGCCCGGGCAACTGGAGACCAGGGCTGCTTGATGGTGGAGTTTGGTGACTTTAAGGGCCGGTCCATGAAGGATGTGTATGAGGACCAGAGCAAGGAGGCCCAAGCCCTCATCAGGTACCTGGTTAAGGCAGATGCCAGGCCCAACACCAACATGGCCATTTTCAAGATGTATGTCCTGAAAAGACGGGCTTCTGCTGTGGGCACCAGTGTACGTCATCCTGCACCTCCATCTGCAACCTCCAGTACTTCTGCACCTCCATCTGCAACCTCCAGTACTTCTGCACCTCCATCTGCAACCTCCAGTACTTCTGCACCTCCACCTGCAGCCATCCGAACTGGTGTACAGCAGACCGCCACAGTGAAAGCGCTGCTGGGACGTGGCAAACGTTTGTCTCCTTCACAAGTGGCGAGAAAACTTATGTCACCAGTTAAAGCCTGTGAGTAGGAGTGTGAATACTGAATTTTCCCTACAGCAGATCTACATGTATTTATTTATCAGTATGGCAAACTTGTCCACTTACTGTTTCCAGATCCATTACTGCACTCCACTTTACCTCGTCCAGCAACAGAACTCCCAGCCCGAAGCTCCACACCGGCTCAAAGGCAGCTTTTTGCTACTGGTAAGTAAGCACCATCTTACATATGTTCGTCTCTGTGTATTGTTAACAGTAATAGTTTTAACATTTGTGCTCCAGGCACAGTTCCCACTGCTGAAGATGATGATGAGGAGCTGGTGTTTGCTGCATCACAATGTGAAGCACAGTTAAATACAGGTGTGGCATATGACACAAATGCACATATTAAAAGAATGTTTTGTGAAAACACATTGAAAAGCATTATTTCTGAAAAAATAAATAAATAAAATCAACACTTTTAAATATTTTTTGTTTACAATACAGAACTATGTGACATCTCAAGCGGGATGCATTCTTTGAGTGCACTTCTTCAAAACCTTAAGGATGTCCAAAGGTGTCAGTGTATTTATTTGCGTTTCCGAACTTACCCGTTGTTAAACAATCACCGCATAACTTTTTCACACGGCTTGCTCTACTCACTCACTCTTTAGCTCCCCCTGAGCAGACGGGATGGTGGAGATTCATTGTTCTAATGATTAGAGGGACAGTTTTTCCTTACTGTATCTGTGTGCATGCTTCATGTCTGTGGGCATCATTACTTTATACTGAATTCATCAAACCTCATTTTCCTTACTCCATTCCATCTGATCCTCAAAGTGTACACTGTGTTCTTTGCTTCTTAACACTAGTACCATTTTCTTCACTAATTATTAATACTTGTCCAAAATTACTGCTTCGCAGGCTGTTTGTGGGCTGCATTTCTGGCATATTACTATCAAATGCAACAGTCATCCTTATATTGTTTTTGTTACTGTTCACTCAGAGGCCTGTGCCGGTCCGTCTCCATCAGCGGAAGCAGCCAAAACACCAGATCCTCCACATCATCAGCCACCAGCTGAGCTTCCAAGTCACTGGAAAGATCATCTTCCACCTTTCCAGCATGAGTGGATCCGGAACGCATTATTTAAGGCCAACCTGCGAACCGGCAAGCCAGAACTAGTGTCCCAGCTGAAGCTTTGGTGGTATCCTCCTCAGCCCCCTTTAATTCACACTCAGCCACCCGCCTCACCTGACCTCTTCTTCTGTCGGCCCCTATTCTTATGGATGCCTCTGAAGATGTGGTTGTTTCCTCTTGCCTGTGTTCGCCCAGACTGTGGTAAGCACAGACTTACTGCGGCGGGACTTTACCGTACCGTGCGCAAGGTCTTGGACATCGACGGGTGGTATGACCTTGCCACTGAGTATCTGGAGTGCAAACGCTGCAAGAAGAAGTATCCCGCCTGGTCGTTGGACATCATGAGACAGCTGGATATGGGCCACCGCAGTCAGTTTCCAGCTTTGCTGACATACAGGTAATTTATAATTACAATCATTCATCATTAGGTCTTTTATTTGTGTTATTTTTTTACCAACCAAAAGCATTTGCATGATTATACTGTTGTTTCCTTAGATACTCATGTGACAACCGGGTGCTGAGGATGATGAGGGAGAGGACACTGGGCAACAGTGTGACTCAGCTTTACAAGAAGCTGATGGAACAGCACAGTGAGGCATGGACACAGCGTGTCCTGCAGTACCTGACTGCCTGCGAACCATTCACAAGGTCATCCCTTGTGCAGCCTCCTGTGTTTGCTGAGCCTCCCCTTTTACCTGCCCTACCTAAACCTAAGTGGCTGTTAGCTGTGTATGCCAGGGATGTTCTGGGGCGACTGCACGAGGTCAAGGCCAAAATTACATCTGTCTTTGGCCGTGTTCTCAAGATGGACTCCACAAAAAAGGTATTTTTTCAGCCCTGTTTATATCCAGAAATTTGCAAGATATGGATATGTGTGCATACATAATGAACACAGTTTTTGACCCTTTTATTTTTCCCAATAGGTCACAAAGAAACTTGCCGGTGCTGCTTCAGGAACAGCTGCCTGGTGCACAAATGTGGGAAACGAACACGGCCAAGTCCTTGTCTCTGTGCTGACAGCCGCCGAGGGACATGGACTGGACCCCATGGCAGCTGGCCTGATGAAACGCTACCGGGAGGCAGGAGAGGAAGCCCCAAAAGTGATGTACGTGGACAGAGATTGCTGCAGTCAGCACAGCCAGTCTCGGTGAAGACCATGTTTTCGGAGTGGGATGAGCTCGTAGTGCGCCTCGACATCTGGCACTTCATGCGGCGATTTGCTGCAGGTGTCACGACAGAGGCTCATCCGCTCTATGGGATCTTCATGGCACGTCTGTCCACGTGCATCTTTCAGTGGGATCCAGAAGATGTGGCTGCCCTTCGCCGTGCAAAGGAGGGTGAGCTGACGGCAAAGAAGACTGGCCACATCTCAGGAAGGGCGGTCAGTGCTCGCATTACCCGGAGGGAGTTGGCACTGCACTGCCGGAGGAGGACCAGGGGGCTGGAGGAGACCACCAAAACAATTGGATCACTGATCGATCAGTTTGACAGTGCAGACGGAAAGGACACTCTGGGAGTTCCTCTGCTGGACCACGAACGGATCCAGCAGATATGGAAGGAACAGCGGAAGCACATTCAGTGCATCCAAGACCCAGAGAACTTTCCGCTCTACATGAAGACGGGGACACTGAAGGCGGTGTGGAGCTGTGCTGCTACAGGTGTGCCCGTGGCTCTACCTCCTTGGAGTCATTCCACCTCCACCTCAACCGTTTCATTCCAGGTATTACATACATATGGTTTACTAATTTTTCTATAAAACTATAAGCCCTGTAACTGCTTCCATTACTTTAAAGTAATGTCACATTAATAAATGTCACACTATACAGTAATATACAGTTCTGATGTCATAAGCATTGACAAAGTCACTTGTAACTCTGGCATAATGACAATAATTTTTAATGTAATTACATTACTCTATTAATACATTGGAGATATGCTCACTGAATATAAACCTAACAGACCACTCAGATCATTAGGATCAAGTCAGTTAGAAACACCAAGGGTTCACACAAAACAAGGGGAGTCTGCTTTTAGCTATTATGCCGCCCGCAGTTGGAACCAGCTTCCAGAAGAGATCAGATGTGCTAAAACATTAGCCACTTTTAAATCCAGACTCAAAACTCATCTGTTTAGCTGTGCATTTGCTGAATGAGCACTGTATACATCCCAACTGATGTATAATCATTTTCTATTCTTAATCAGTTTTTAAATGACTTTTGTTTTTGTTGTGATTATTATTATTTTTAATTCCTTGTTTTTATTATTATTATTTTTAATGACTATTTCACTTCCTTTTATGTAAAGCACTTTGAATTACCACTGTTTATGAAATGTGCTATATAAATAAACTTGCCTTGCCTATTAGCACCTCATGTGTATGTGTATCTAGCCTTTTTTATTTATTTAACTTTTAGGAACCAGTGCCAGTGATGCGCATTTTCAGGCCTATCTCCTTGAGGGCTTGATGCGTTGGAATGATGACCGGATGGAAGATGCCATAAAAGGAGCGTCCTCAATCCGGTCATTTGGCAGTGCCATGAGAGAGGCTGTGGACCAGCTTAGCCGAACAGTCTTTGGGAAGCCCTGGGATGAGCGCTATCGCCCTCCTGGAGCATATACAGGCAAGAAGTTCATTCATTTGTTCTTTTGTGTTTTATGGTCAATGACAATTGTGACCGGTGGGATAATGTGTATATTGAATTAACATATTTCTGCAGTCATAAATATTGTTATATATATCTCAGCCCAGCTCTTTTAAACTCTGTTCCATCACATTCTAGGGTTACTATTATGCATAAAAACCCTTGTACAACACTGATAGTAATACTGAGATAAAAAAACGCATTTCAAAATTGTTACTTTATTGTAACATTATCATAAAATTGTTATATTAGTGCTATCAGTATTACAACATCAATATTGTAACATTTGAACTTTTAATTTAGTGCAATATTTGTCATTGCAACCTTTTTTACTGCAGCTTTCACTAACAACTGCAATTGGATTTATATGCAAACCTAAATTCACTGTTATCCCAGTGGAATGATACTTATTCTATAACCACACTCAACAAAACTGAATAATTGTGAATTCATATATTAACACTAGTGTTACGTCCCAGATGTAAGGGTCTAGGGTAAGGGAGTAACAGAGGAAAGGAAACATTAAAATTGGTTGGGGTGAGGGAGTACCAGTCCCCTGCCAGGCACAACAAACACGTCAAACTCCAAAAACCAAGTGTTTTATTTACAGAATTTCCAAATTACAAAGTAAAATAGACTTCAGGAAGGGGAAAGGCCAAAACAAACAAAAGGACCCTCTGACTAGTTACGGTCTAAACAAAATAAAATTAACAACAGAAATGTACACCAACTCCCTAACTAAGCAAAAACAAGAGAAAAAGTCACAGAAACAAAATAGCACCCAGCACATCAACAATGCCACTTACATATTCGGGTGGCTTCAATAAGCCGTAACTTGGGAAAGCTTTACACAGTATCAACCGCTTACAAAGCAACACAAGGCAGGTGTGCCGTGCCGTGCCGTGCCGTGCCGTGCCGTGCCGTGCCGTGCCGTGCCGTGCCGTGCCGTGCCGTGCCGTGCCGTGCCGTGCCGTGCCGTGCCGTGCCGTGCCGTGCCACACTCTGGAAGTCAAGCTTCAGTGTGGTAGGCAAGTTGAACAGCTTTTGAGCTTGCACAGTAACGAGCAGCAGGTGAGAGCAATCACCTTCCTCTCCTCCGCACCTGGTTGAGCAGCAGTAACACTCAGAAGGAGAGAGAGAAAGAGAGAAAGATAGCACACAGCAGCACATAGAATCCAACAATACTATATAAATAAACACGGAACGTAACACTAGACACCTTAAAGATAATGTGCACCAAAAATCTTTGTCATATCTTTGTTAACACACTTTACTAGCCTTTTGTTTTTGATCTTTGATGCAGTCATCATCTTCTCAAGCTGCAAACAGTAAATAAACTGCTCTGGTCATGTGACAATTTGCAGTAATCATGTGAAACTGCACATCTTTAATTGAGACGCTTTATTTTTCCCATATTTGCAGGAAATGCACTAAAACACCAGTCAGTAAGGTTATTAGAGCTTTATAAATGAAAACCTTTTTTATGCTCACTATTGTGACCACTGGGATTAAATGGGTTAATGTACTAGACAAAATATTAAGAACACTTTCTTTTTTTCCATTTTATTCTTGTAGGTGAATTTCTGGGAATAGAGTACCTTTACAGTCAGACTGGCAAAACACTGACTCCAGTGCTCCAGAACCCAGAGGAGGAAGACAGGCTGGTGGAGGAGGTTGATGACCAGGACCTGCAAGATGAGGGGTTTGAGGAAGAGATCATGGAGGACATCACAGTTCCAGTGCTGGATGAGGATGAAAACCGCCTCGTCTTTGCCTCTGCCTCAGTCCCCAGCATCACTGGCTGAGCCGTCCACATCATCTGGTGGAGAAGGACAGCATCTTGCCCCTTCAGTGCTGTCACAGCCACCCGACACTGAAAGCAGTCTCTCCGACGAGGCTCGGGTAAGACACTCTAAGGGCTTTATTTAATTTCTGTCTCATTTTATTCCACATACACTACCAGTGAAAAGTTTTTGGTCGACAATGTTTTTTAAAGAATTCTCTTCTGCTCACCAAGACTGCATTTCTTTGATCCGAAATACAGCAAAAGTCACACGATTCTTCAGAAATCATTCTAATATTCTGATTTGCTGCTCAAAAACATTTATTATTATTAGGTTAAAAATAGCAGAGTGTATTTTTTAATTTTTTTTAGGTTTCATTGATGAATAGAAAGTTCAAAAGAACAGCATTTATCTGAAATAGAAATATTTTGTGACATTATAAATGTCTTTATCTCTTTTGATCAATTTAATGCATCCATGCTAAATAAAAGTATTAATTTCTATAATTTCATAATTTATTTTAATATGATTTAAATATACTGACTCCAAGCTTTTAAATTTTATAGTGTGTAATGTTACAAAAGCTTTTTATTTCAGATAAATGCTGATCTTGGATCTTTCTATTAATCAAAGAATCTTGAAAAAAATGTACACTGTGTACATGTAAACTGTTTTAAGTATTGATAATAATAATAATAAAATGTTTCTTGAGCAGCAAATCAGCATATTAGAATGATTTCTGAAGATCATGTGACACTGAAGACTGGAGTAATGATGCTGAAAATACAGCTGCGCATCACAGAAATAAATATTCAAATAGAAAGCAGTTATTTTAAATAGTAAAAATATTGCACAATATTATTGCTTTTGCTGTATTTTGGATCAAGATTGAGCAGAAGAGACTTATTTAAAAAGCATAAAAAAACTTACTATCCAAAAACTTTTGACTGGTAGTGTATATTAACATTAATCTGCATTTACTAGGGAGGAGTCATTGGACCCGATGACATTGCTGGGTGGGACAAGGTCCAGGATCTGGCGGGTTACCTGGTGGGTCTTCGTGAGGCTCCTTACCTCACTGACCTGCAGGTGACAGAGGCCATCCAGCTGTGGACAGCTCTCCTGATACTGACAAACAGCGGGTCAACTATCAGCCTCGACATCAGCCTCAGCTCACACATGGGCGCTTTAAAGCACCAAGCGGTCCGGAGTCACACCAGGTGTGGAGAGTGTGAAACGATGTCTGATTGGACATCCTGGGGGTCCAGCACAGTGGCCCAGCACCAGCCGCTTGGTCGAGGCCATTTGTATCAAGCTTTGTGCTTTACACAAGTCACCGACCAAGAAGGCTGGAGTTTGCACGCCCAGGTGGTCTAAAATCCTCTCGGATTACCACCACATCCGAGAGCTGGTGCTTAACAGTCGCAGGCTGATGGATGAAACAATGATCCAGCTGTTTGAGCTAAACCAGAAGACACTCATTCAGTGGTAAGCAAGGCACAATATTTGCTTCAAATTAACTGAATACGTCTAAACATAAATATAATACAAGTCATTTATTTTCAGGTTTCAGCGGCGGCAGAAGAATCAGGAAATGAGTGTCCTCGCTCAGGGACTGACTCCACCTGACCCAATTGCTGTAGCTGATACACAGCTTCCTCCACCAAGGCAAAAATTGGATGAAGCGCCATCGACATCAGGCCCAAAACATCCATTTATCCTTCCGCCAAATCGAGAAGGACAGGCTCCAATTCTGCGACCAGGTCGACGGCCGCTGCTGCCGCCACGGAGTGCCCCATCGCACCTGCCCCCACAGCATCAGGAGTTGTGCAGCCCATTTCAGCACCTGGGTCATTGTTAGGCACACTAGTCCTTAACCCGGACATGACTGTGTCAATGGTGATTCCCTCTTCTGCTGCTTCGACATCCGGTGCAGGCCCAGCTCCGCCTGCTCCTGCGTCTGATGCTCCTGTGTCCCGTTACACCCAGAGGAACAGGCGCCGGCGGGCCCTGGAGACGGAAAGCGGAGTCCATAAGAGGAAGTATGTGTGAGGGGTTACTTTTAACAAGTGCAGCAAATGTGGGCAGCCCAAAACAAAGGAGTTTGGCCATAGCCGATATGGTAATGCCACATTTTGCTCACGTACCTCAAATGGCAAATCTCTAGATGAGTGGTTGGCAGAACAGCGCCAGCAAAATAAAGGCCAAACTCCACCACCTCAATAAATAATATCTTTCCTATATATATATTTTGTATATATTACATGGGCCCACTCTTTCATTTGTTTTGTATAAATAATATCTTTCCTATATATATATATATATATTTTGTATATATTACATGGGCCCACTCTTTCATTTGTTTTGTATAAATAATATCTTTCCTATATATATATATATATATATATTGTATATATTACATGGGCCCACTCTTTCATTTGTTTTGTATAAATAATATCTTTCCTATATATATATATATATATATATATATATTTTGTATATATTACATGGGCCCACTCTATCATTTGTTTTGTATAAATAATATCTTTCCTATATATATTTTTTGTATATATTACATGGGCCCACTCTTTCATTTGTTTTGTATAAATAATATCTTTCCTATATATATATATTTTTGTATATATTACATGGGCCCACTCTTTCATTTGTTTTGTATAAATAATATCTTTCCTATATATATATATTTTTTTTGTATATATTACATGGGCCCACTCTTTCATTTGTTTTGTATCCACCTCAATAAATAATATCTTTCCTGTATATATTTTGTATATATTACGTGTTTGTTTTAATAATTTTTTTAATATTTGAAGTGTCTTTTAATCAGATCAATTAAATATGATAAATCATATCAATCAAATCATATACCACACACACACACACACAAAACATCTTTGAAGAAACATTTTTATTCATTTTATTTAACCATAAACAAGTAATATGCTTTTTAAAAAATAATATACACAAAATAATAAACATCAATCAACTACTGAAACATTTTTATTCATTTTATTTAAACCAAAGCATAAACATGTCATATACTTTTTAAAAATAATATACACAAAATAACAAATATCAATCAGGGCGCGATTAGTGAAAAAAAGCAGGTTTTTAATACGACGGATTAAATGATTCACTGTTTCGAAGTGCTCCAATCGGATCGCGTGTCGATCGCGAATCATTTGATTCAGAATCATAGTTCAGAACCGGACTTCAAATACGACTCAGTCGCGCAGACCGCGCGTTCGAATCCAGCCCGCGGAGAGTGACTTGTTTCGCATGTAACTAAAACTCCTCCATAGCGCACAGGAATATAGCCGAACATTGTTGTCGCAGATAGCCCCAAAATTTGTCACAGAACTGCTTTTCATGCGTCTTTTTCGCTTGCGAGCGGGAGCGCAAAGATTGGGCCCCTTCCTAAGTCTACGGGACATCTGACCGTTTCAGCTGTCCTCCCCAAGATCCCTCTGCATGTTAGGTCCAGCCCCATTTTTAAATCCATTCAGAGGCCAACTTTCCTTCGTTTGCCTTTGACACCGTCTCGAGGTGTTTGATAACTTCCATGTTAGTCCGTGCTCCTTCTTTGGTTGTTGCTGTAGTTGTTCATTTTTTCACGGCTAGGCGCTTGCGCAGGTAGGTGCGAGAGGTCCTGGGTTCAAATCCCGGACGAGCCCGTTGTGAGGCTTGGTCCAGAAGCTGTTTCATCTCTTTAGGGTCAAGAGCAATCAGGAAGTTTTTGGTCAATCGGGCAGAAGGCTAGGCAAAGCCAGGCCGGTTAGCTCAGTTGGTTAGAGCGTGGTGCTAATAACGCCAAGGTCGCGGGTTCGATCCCCGTACGGGCCAACTCTTTTATTCTCTGGGAGCTCAGCTCTGCTCTTCTGGCAAAGTGACGGGTGCTCTCACGGAAATCCCTGCTGGCTAAACAGCTTGCAGTTGCGGCCGAAATAGCTCAGTTGGGAGAGCGTTAGACTGAAGATCTGAAGGTCCCTGGTTTGATCCCGGGTTTCGGCACATGTGCCCTCTCTTTTCCTTTTGTCCGTGGGGCCCAGAGACCAAAATCCACTGGGATCCAACCCCACTGACAAACTGCTTGGCAACGGCCACATCGCTATCTGCCTCCCAGATGGCCACCAGCAAAGCAGTGAGCCCCTAAAGCGCACGTAGGGAGAGTCGCTTCGTAGCGTCGCTTAGGTCATTTGACCCCTAACCACCTAAATGACCGTGAAGTGCCTATTTTGACCACTAACCACTTAAACGTCACCATAGTCTTCCTCAGTGCCACGGAACGCCTATTTTGACCCCTAACCACCTAAATGACCGCGAAGTGCCTATTTTGACCACTAATCACCTAAACTTCACCATAGTCTTCCTCAGTGCCACGGAACGCCTATTTTGACTCCTAACCACCTAAATGACCGCGTAGTGCCTATTTTGACCACTAACCACCTAAACTTCACCATAGTCTTCCTCAGTGCCACGGAACACCTATTTTGACCCCTAACCACCTAAATGACCGTGCAGTGCCTATTTTGACCACTAACCACCTAAACTTCACCATAGTCTTCCTCAGTGCCACGGAGTGCCTATTTTGACCCCTAACCACCTGTTTTTTGTGAAAGCAGTATGTATATATAACTTGGCTTCAAAAGGTCACAGGACCTCGAGATTCTATATGAGAGTAGCCGAGGGGGCCCCGATGTGATGTTCAAAGTTTCGAGTTTCTACGTAGTTCCTAAAAATTCGACAGTGGCCGATCGCCCCGAAATTGATATATACCTCACGTCACGGTCCCCCGGGACAGGTTCCGGAGTTCCGTGTCCGTATCTACTTAATTGGCCGAAAAAGACCCCCTTGACTGAGAACCACCTGTGAAGTTTCCATTGAAATAAGTTGCGAGTGGGACGTGGGAAACGCAGGGGTCAAAAGGTCGCATGGCCCCGAAATTCGGTACGGTGGTAGCCTAGGGGCCCCCGACTCGGGGCCAGAGTTTTAGAAATATAGATCACTACTAAACATGCTTTTCTGCAGTTTACAAAACTTTTCACACCAGGGCACTTGAGTTAAATCAAAAGGGTTTTAGGCGATATGTGAGGAAGGGGCCTGTGTGAGAGATTTTTGCCAAATGTGCAAAAACGACTTTATGCTCGGGTAGATGCTTGTCCGCTCAATATGATATTCGGGGCCCTTTGGTTACCGCCACGTGAAGATTGGAGCCCCTAGGACCACCAGGGGCCGAACGGGAGCCATTGACGCGTGTAACTTATACCATTCATTTTCAGGTGTTTTGCGGACAGAGAGACAGAAAGGTCCAATCGCCTGAAATTGACATATACATCACGTCACGGCCCCGGGACAGTGTCCGAGTTCCGTGTCCGTATCTACTTAATTGGCCGAAAAAGACCCCCTTGACTGAGAACCACCTGTGAAGTTTCCATTGAAATAAGTTGCGAGTGGGACGTGGGAAACGCAGGGGTCAAAAGGTCGCATGGCCCCGAAATTCGGTACGGTGGTAGCCTAGGGGCCCCCGACTCGGGGGCCAGAGTTTCGGAAATATAGATCACTTCTAAACATGCTTTTCTGCAGTTTACAAAACTTTTCACACCAGGGCACTTGAGTTAAATCAAAAGGGTTTTAGGTGATATGTGAGGAAGGGGCCTACGTGAGAGATTTTTGCCAAAGGTGCAAAAACTACTTTGCATTCGGGGTAGACTCTTGTCCGCTCAATATGATATTCGGGGGCCCTTTGGTTACCGCCACGTGAAGATTGGAGCCCCTAGGACCACCAGGGGCCGAACGGGAGCCATTGACGCGTGTAACTTATACCATTCATTTTCAGGTGTTTTGCGGACAGAGAGACAGAAAGGTCCAATCGCCCTGAAATTGACATATACATCACGTCACGGCCCCCCGGGACAGTGTCCGGAGTTCCGTGTCCGTATCTACTTAATTGGCCGAAAAAGACCCCCTTGCCCGAGAACCACCTGTGAAGTTTCCATTGAAATAAGTTGCGAGTGGGACGTGGGAAACGCAGGGGTCAAAAGGTCGCATGGCCCCGAAATTCGGTACGGTGGTAGCCTAGGGGTCCCCGACTCGGGGGCCAGAGTTTTAGAAATATAGATCACTACTAAACATGCTTTTCTGCAGTTTACAAAACTTTTCACACCAGGGCACTTGAGTTAAATCAAAAGGGTTTTAGGCGATATGTGAGGAAGGGGCCTGTGTGAGAGATTTTTGCCAAATGTGCAAAAACGACTTTGCGTTCGGGGTAGATGCTTGTCCGCTTTTTTGACCACTAACCACCTAAACTTCACCATAGTCTTCCTCAGTGCCACGGAGTGCCTATTTTGACCCCTAACCACCTGTTTTTGTCAAAGCAGTATGTATATATAACTTGGCTTCAAAAGGTCACAGGACCTCGAGATTCTATATGAGAGTAGCTGAGGGGCCCCGATGTGATGTTCAAAGTTTCGAGTTTCTACGTAGTTCCTAAAATTCGACAGTGGCCGATCGCCCGAAATTGATATATACCTCACGTCCACGGTCCCCGGGACAGGTTCCGAGTTCCGTGTCCGTATCTACTTAATTGGCGAAAAGACCCCTTGACTGAGAACCACCTGTGAAGTTTCCATTGAAATAAGTTGCGAGTGGGACGTGGGAAACGAGGGGTCAAAAGGTCGCATGGTAAATTCGCACGGTGGTAGCCTAGGGGTCCCCGACTGGGGCCAGAGTTTTAGAAATATAGATCACTACTAAACATGCTTTTCTGCAGTTTACAAAACTTTTCACACCAGGGCACTTGAGTTAAATCAAAAGGGTTTTAGGCGATATGTGAGGAAGGGGCCTGTGTGAGAGATTTTTGCCAAATGTGCAAAAACGACTTTGCGTTCGGGGTAGATGCTTGTCCGCTCAATATGATATTCGGGGGCCCTTTGGTTACCGCCACGTGAAGATTGGAGCCCCTAGGACCCCCAGGGGCCGAACGGGAGCCATTGACGCGTGTAACTTATACCATTCTTTTTCAGGTGTTTTGCGGACAGGGAGACAGAAAGGTCCAATCGCCCTGAAATTGACATATACATCACGTCACGGCCCCCCCGGGACAGTGTCCGAGTTCCGTGCCTCGATCGGCCGAAAAAAGACCCCCTTGACCGCGAACCATCGCTGATAAGTTGCAAGTGGGACGTCGGAAACGCAAGGTCACGAAGGTCACAGGGCCCCGAGATGAATCACAGGGCACCGTCAGGGCCCCCTGAATCAGTTTCCTGAGTTTCGTGGCCCTAGATGCTTCCTTAGCCAATTAGGTACTGAGAAAGAAACTGCTCCACAGGCCCATCCCCCACAAAGATCTATATAAGACATAGAGTTGTATGAAGAGCAAATAAATATATTTTTTGTCATCTCCCAACCTAGTCCTCTCTGTATATCTTCGAGGGACAAGTGACGCAACTTCCTGTGAAATTTGAGGCCCATCGGGCACTCTCGGGCCGTACGGGAGCCGCTGACACGTGCAACTTATCCCATTGTGAAGGCACCCGTCAAATAAGTTGCACGTGGGCAATTCCTGTATGACTCGGCTAAATGGCAGGAAGTGCCCACGTGCAACTTATCCCATTGTGAAGGCACCCGTCAAATAAGTTGCACGTGGGCAATTCCTGTATGACTCGGCTAAATGGCAGGAAGTGCCCACGTGCAACTTATCCCATTTGTTTTCAGGTGTTTTGCGGACAGAGAGACAGAAAGGTCCAATCGCCTGAAATTGACATATACATCACGTCACGGCCCCGGGACAGTGTCCGAGTTCCGTGTCCGTATCTACTTAATTGGCGAAAAGACCCCTTGACTGAGAACCACCTGTGAAGTTTCCATTGAAATAAGTTGCAGTGGGACGTGGGAAACGAGGGGTCAAAAGGTCGCATGGCCCCAAATTGCACGGTGGTAGCCTATGGGCCCCGACTGGGGCCAGAGTTTCGAAATATAGATCACTACTAAACATGCTTTTCTGCAGTTTACAAAACTTTTCACACCAGGGCACTTGAGTTAAATCAAAAGGGTTTTAGGCGATATGTGAGGAAGGGGCCTGTGAGAGATTTTTGCCAAAGGTGCAAAACTACTTTGCATTCGGGTAGACTCTTGTCCGCTCAATATGATATTCGGGGCCCTTTGGTTACCGCCACGTGAAGATTGGAGCCCCTAGGACCTCCAGGGGCGAACGGGAGCCATTGACGCGTGTAACTTATCCCATTTGTTTTCAGGTGTTTCGCGGAAAGGTCCGATCGCCCGAAATTGATATATACCTCACGCCACGGTCCCCGGGACAGCGTCTAGAGTTCCGTGTCTGCATCTGCCCGATTGGCGAAAAGACCCCTTGACCGCGAACCACCTGTGAAGTTTCCATTGAAATAAGTTGCGAGTGGGACGTGGGAAACGAGGGGTCAAAAGGTCGCATGGCCCCGAAATTGCACGGTGGTAGCCTAGGGCCCCGACTGGGGCCAGAGTTTTAGAAATATAGATCACTTCTAAACATGCTTTTCTGCAGTTTACAAAACTTTTCACACCAGGGCACTTGAGTTAAATCAAAAGGGTTTTAGGTGATATGTGAGGAAGGGGCCTACGTGAGAGATTTTTGCCAAAGGTGCAAAACTACTTTGCATTCGGGTAGACTCTTGTCCGCTCAATATGATATTCGGGGCCCTTTGGTTACCGCCACGTGAAGATTGGAGCCCCTAGGACCACCAGGGGCGAACGGGAGCCATTGACGCGTGTAACTTATACCATTCATTTTCAGGTGTTTTGCGGACAGAGAGACAGAAAGGTCCAATCGCCTGAAATTGACATATACATCACGTCCACGGCCCCGGGACAGTGTCCGGAGTTCCGTGTCCGTATCTACTTAATTGGCCGAAAAAGACCCCTTGCCCGAGAACCACCTGTGAAGTTTCCATTGAAATAAGTTGCAGTGGGACGGGAAACGAGGGGTCAAAAGGTCGCATGGCCCCAAATTGCACGGTGGTAGCCTAGGGGTCCCCGACTCGGGGCCAGAGTTTTAGAAATATAGATCACTACTAAACATGCTTTTCTGCAGTTTACAAAACTTTTCACACCAGGGCACTTGAGTTAAATCAAAAGGGTTTTAGGCGATATGTGAGGAAGGGGCCTGTGTGAGAGATTTTTGCCAAATGTGCAAAAACGACTTTGCGTTCGGGGTAGATGCTTGTCCGCTTTTTTGACCACTAACCACCTAAACTTCACCATAGTCTTCCTCAGTGCCACGGAGTGCCTATTTTGACCCCTAACCACCTGTTTTTTGTCAAAGCAGTATGTATATATAACTTGGCTTCAAAAGGTCACAGGACCTCGAGATTCTATATGAGAGTAGCTGAGGGGGCCCCGATGTGATGTTCAAAGTTTCGAGTTTCTACGTAGTTCCTAAAAATTCGACAGTGGCCGATCGCCCCGAAATTGATATATACCTCACGTCACGGTCCCCCGGGACAGGTTCCGGAGTTCCGTGTCCGTATCTACTTAATTGGCCGAAAAAGACCCCCTTGACTGAGAACCACCTGTGAAGTTTCCATTGAAATAAGTTGCGAGTGGGACGTGGGAAACGCAGGGGTCAAAAGGTCGCATGGTAAATTCGGTACGGTGGTAGCCTATGGGCCCCCGACTCGGGGGCCAGAGTTTTAGAAATATAGATCACTACTAAACATGCTTTTCTGCAGTTTACAAAACTTTTCACACCAGGGCACTTGAGTTAAATCAAAAGTGTTTTATGCGATATGTGAGGAAGGGGCCTACGTGAGAGATTTTTGCCAAAGGTGCAAAAACTACTTTGCATTCGGGGTAGACTCTTGTCCGCTCAATATGATATTCGGGGGCCCTTTGGTTACCGCCACGTGAAGATTGGAGCCCCTAGGACCTCCAGGGGCCGAACGGGAGCCATTGACGCGTGTAACTTATACCATTCATTTTCAGGTGTTTTATGCGGACAGGGAGACAGAAAGGTCCAATCGCCTGAAATTGACATATACGTCACGCCACGGTCCCCGGGACAGCGTCTAGAGTTCCGTGTCTGCATCTGCCCGATTGGCGAAAAGACCCCTTGACCGCGAACCATCGCTGATAAGTTGCAAGTGGGACGCCGGAAACGCAAGGTCACGAAGGTCACAGGGCCCGAGATGAATCACAGGGCACCGTCAGGGCCCCTGAATCAGTTTCCTGAGTTTCGTGGCCCTAGATGCTTCCTTAGCCAATTAGGTACTGAGAAAGAAACTGCTCCACAGGCCCATCCCCCACAAAGATCTATATAAGACATAGAGTTGTATGAAGAGCAAATAAATATATTTTTGTCATCTCCCAACCTAGTCCTCTCTGTATATCTTCGAGGGACAAGTGACGCAACTTCCTGTGAAATTTGAGGCCCATCGGGCACTCTCGGCCGCACGGGAGCCGCTGACACGTGCAACTTATCCCATTGTGAAGGCACCCGTCAAATAAGTTGCACGTGGGCAATTCCTGTATGACTCGGCTAAATGGCAGGAAGTGCCCACGTGCAACTTATCCCATTGTGAAGGCACCCGTCAAATAAGTTGCACGTGGGCAATTCCTGTATGACTCGGCTAAATGGCAGGAAGTGCCCACGTGCAACTTATCCCATTTGTTTTCAGGTGTTTTATGGACAGGGAGACAGAAAGGTCCAATCGCCTGAAATTGACATATACATCACGTCACGGCCCCGGGACAGTGTCCGGAGTTCCGTGTCCGTATCTACTTAATTGGCGAAAAGACCCCTTGACTGAGAACCACCTGTGAAGTTTCCATTGAAATAAGTTGCAGTGGGACGTGGGAAACGAGGGGTCAAAAGGTCGCATGGCCCCAAATTGCACGGTGGTAGCCTATGGGCCCCGACTGGGGCCAGAGTTTCGAAATATAGATCACTACTAAACATGCTTTTCTGCAGTTTACAAAACTTTTCACACCAGGGCACTTGAGTTAAATCAAAAGGGTTTTAGGTGATATGTGAGGAAGGGGCCTACGTGAGAGATTTTTGCCAAATGTGCAAAAACGACTTTATGCTCGGGGTAGATGCTTGTCCGCTCAATATGATATTCGGGGCCCTTTGGTTACCGCCACGTGAAGATTGGAGCCCCTAGGACCTCCAGGGGCGAACGGGAGCCATTGACGCGTGTAACTTATCCCATTTGTTTTCAGGTGTTTCGCGGAAAGGTCCGATCGCCCGAAATTGACATATACATCACGCCACGGCCCCTCGGGACAGTGTCCGGAGTTCCGTGTCCGTATCTACTTAATTGGCGAAAAGACCCCTTGACTGAGAACCACCTGTGAAGTTTCCATTGAAATAAGTTGCGAGTGGGACGTGGGAAACGAGGGGTCAAAAGGTCGCATGGTAAATTCGATGCGGTGGTAGCCTATGGGCCCCGACTGGGGCCAGAGTTTTAGAAATATAGATCACTACTAAACATGCTTTTCTGCAGTTTACAAAACTTTTCACACCAGGGCACTTGAGTTAAATCAAAAGTGTTTTATGCGATATGTGAGGAAGGGGCCTGTGTGAGAGATTTTTGCCAAAGGTGCAAAAACTACTTTGCATTCGGGTAGACTCTTGTCCGCTCAATATGATATTCGGGGCCCTTTGGTTACCGCCACGTGAAGATTGGAGCCCCTAGGACCCCAGGGCCGAACGGGAGCCATTGACGCGTGTAACTTATCCCATTTGTTTTCAGGTGTTTCGCGGAAAGGTCCGATCGCCCGAAATTGACATATACGTCACGCCACGGTCCCCGGGACAGCGTCTAGAGTTCCGTGTCTGCATCTGCCCGATTGGCGAAAAAGACCCCTTGACCGCGAACCACCTGTGAAGTTTCCATTGAAATAATTTGCGAGTGGGACGTTGGGAAACGAGGGGTCAAAAGGTCGCCGGGCCCCGAGATTCGTCACAGGTTACCGTCAGGGCCCCACGACACGGGTCACGTAGTTTCGTGGCCCTAGATGCTTCCTTAGCCAATTAGGTACTGAGAAAGAAACTGCTCCACAGGCCCATCCCCACAAAGATCTATATAAGACATAGAGTTGTATGAAGAGCAAAGAAATATATTTTTGTCATCTCCCAACCTAGTCCTCTCTGTATATCTTCGAGGGACAAGTGACGCAACTTCCTGTGAAATTTGAGGCCCCTCGGCATCCGGGGCCGAACGGGAGCCGGTGACACGTGCAACTTATCCCATTGTGAAGGCACCCGTCAAATAAGTTGCACGTGGGCAATTCCTGTATGACTCGGCTAAATCGCAGGAAGTGCCCACGTGCAACTTATCCCATTGTGAAGGCACCCGTCAAATAAGTTGCACGTGGGCACTTCCTGTATGACTCGGCTAAATCGCAGGAAGTGCCCACGTGCAACTTATTTGACGGGCCTCCACAAGCTTTCCGTGGACAGTGCATTTTATGCAAATTAAGCCACTTTATGAGCTCCGATGTACATGAAACTGCTGGACGGTGGTTCCTGAGCACTGCATTGTAGGTATTGCTCCATAAAATCATCGCAGCTATGAAATATGACCTATTAATGCATTGTCCACGGAAAGCCTGTGGAGGCCCGTCAAATAAGTTGCACGTGGGCACTTCCTGTATGACTCGGCTAAATGGCAGGAAGTGCCCACGTGCAACTTATCCCATTTGTTTTCAGGTGTTTCGGAAAGGTCCGATCGCCCGAAATTGACATATACGTCACGCCACGGTCCCCGGGACAGCGTCTAGAGTTCCGTGTCTGCATCTGCCCGATTGGCGAAAAAGACCCCTTGACCGCGAACCATCGCTGATAAGTTGCAAGTGGGACGCCGGAAACGCAAGGTCACGAAGGTCACAGGGCCCGAGATGAATCACAGGGCACCGTCAGGGCCCCTGAATCAGTTTCCTGAGTTTCGTGGCCCTAGATGCTTCCTTAGCCAATTAGGTACTGAGAAAGAAACTGCTCCACAGGCCCATCCCCACAAAGATCTATATAAGACATAGAGTTGTATGAAGAGCAAATAAATATATTTTTGGCATCTCCCGACCTAGCCCTCTCGGTATGTCGTCGAGGGCCAAGTGACGCAACTTCCTGTGAAATTTGAGGCCCATCGGGCACTCTCGGCCGCACGGGAGCCGCTGACACGTGCAACTTATCCCATTTGTTTTCAGGTGTTTCGGAAAGGTCCGATCGCCCGAAATTGACATATACGTCACGCCACGGTCCCCGGGACAGCGTCTAGAGTTCCGTGTCTGCATCTGCCCGATTGGCGAAAAAGACCCCTTGACCGCGAACCATCGCTGATAAGTTGCAAGTGGGACGCCGGAAACGCAAGGTCACGAAGGTCACAGGGCCCGAGATGAATCACAGGGCACCGTCAGGGCCCCTGAATCAGTTTCCTGAGTTTCGTGGCCCTAGATGCTTCCTGAGCCAATCCGCACTGAGAAAGTAGCTGCTGCACAGGCCCTTCCACACAGAGGTCTATGGAAGACAGAGAGGTGTATGAAGAGCAAATAAATATATTTTTGTCATCTCCCAACCTAGTCCTCTCTGTATATCTTCGAGGGACAAGTGACGCAACTTCCTGTGAAATTTGAGGCCCCTCGGGCATCCGGGGCCGAACGGGAGCCGGTGACACGTGCAACTTATCCCATTTGTTTTCAGGTGTTTCGCGGAAAGGTCCGATCGCCCCGAAATTGACATATACGTCACGTCACGGTCCCCCGGGACAGCGTCTAGAGTTCCGTGTCTGCATCTGCCCGATTGGCCGAAAAAGACCCCCTTGACCGCGAACCACCTGTGAAGTTTCCATTGAAATAATTTGCGAGTGGGACGTTGGGAAACGCAGGGGTCAAAAGGTCGCCGGGCCCCGAGATTCGTCACAGGTTACCGTCAGGGCCCCACGACACGGGTCACGTAGTTTCGTGGCCCTAGATGCTTCCTGAGCCAATCCGGCACTGAGAAAGTAGCTGCTGCACAGGCCCTTCCCACACAGAGGTCTATGGAAGACAGAGAGGTGTATGAAGAGCAAAGAAATATATTTTTTGGCATCTCCCGACCTAGCCCTCTCGGTATGTCGTCGAGGGCCAAGTGACGCAACTTCCTGTGAAATTTGAGGCCCCTCGGGCATCCGGGGGCCGAACGGGAGCCGGTGACACGTGCAACTTATCTCATTGTGAAGGCACCAGTCAAATAAGTTGCACGTGGGCACTTCCTGTATGACTCGGCTAAATCGCAGGAAGTGCCCACGTGCAACTTATTCGACGGGACCTCCACAAGCTTTCCGTGGACAGTGCATTTTTATGCAAATTAAGCCCCTTTATGAGCTCCGATGTACATGAAACTGCTGGACGGTGGTTCCTGAGCACTGTACTGCAGATATTGCTGAATAAAAGCATTGTATTTATGAATTATGACTTATTAATGCATTGTACACGGAAAGCCTGCAAAGGTCCCATCGAATAAGTTACGGGTGGTCAAGTGACAGCTGTAACTTATTTGACGAGGCCTCCACAGGTTTTCCGTGGACAGTGCATTTTTATGCAAATTAAGCTACTTTATGAGCTCCGATGTACATGAAACTGCTGGACGGTGGTTCCTGGGCACTGTACTGCAGGTATTACTGAATAAAATCATTGTATTTATGAATTATGACTTATTAATGCATTGTGCACGGAAAGCCTGTGGAGCCCCCGTCAAATAAGTTACGGGTGGTCAAGTGACAGCTGTAACTTATTTGACGAGGCCTCCACAGGTTTTCCGTGGACAGTGCATTTTTATGCAAATTAAGCCACTTTATGAGCTCCGATGTACATGAAACTGCTGGACGGTGGTTCCTGAGCACTGTACTGCAGATATTGCTGAATAAAATCATTGTATTTATGAATTATGACATATTAATGCATTGTACACGGAAAGCCTGTGGAGGTCCCTTCGAATAAGTTACGGGTGGTCATGCACCATATGCGGTGAAATTCACCAAAATCCAACTCCAAAATCCAACATCAGCAAGTGACAGCTGTAACTTATTTGACGAGGCCTCCACAGGTTTTCCGTGGACAGTGCATTTTTATGCAAATTAAGCCACTTCATGACCTCCGATGTACATGAAACTGCTGGACGGTGGTTCCTGAGCACTGTACTGCAGGTATTACTAAATAAAATCATTTTATTTATGAATTATGACTTATTAATGCATTGTACACAGAAAGCCTGTGGAGGCCCCGTCAAATAAGTTACGGGTGGTCATGCACCATATGTGGTGAAATTCACCAAAATCCAACTCCAAAATCCAACATCAGAAGGTGACACCTGTAACTTATTTGACTGGACCTACAAAGATCCATGCAGAAGAAACACAAGGTGTGAGAAGACCATAATAAGTAATTGAAAAGGTATTTATTTAGAAGTACTGCTGCTCATTTTGGGTAGTGGATGACTAAGTGAATATCACACCACGAGGAGGGCATGTCCAGACAAG
Source organism: Onychostoma macrolepis (assembly GCF_012432095.1). Classification (NCBI taxonomy): domain Eukaryota; kingdom Metazoa; phylum Chordata; class Actinopteri; order Cypriniformes; family Cyprinidae; genus Onychostoma; species Onychostoma macrolepis. Next base: position 143,250 of record NC_081165.1, on the reverse strand, counting down.
CACAGGAACAAAGTTTTCAGCTTGATATCTCTCTAAAAGCCAAGGTGGGCGGGGCCCGGGGTGTCACTTAGATTGCAGGTGGCCACTTAGGCTGTATGCGGTCATATAGGCGGTAAGGGGGACGAATAGGCTGTCCGTGGTCGGTGGGCGGGGCCCGGGGTGTCACTTAGAATGCAGGTGGCCACTTAGGCTGTATGCGGTCATACAGGTGGTAAGGGGGATGAATAGGCTGTCTTTGGTCGGTGGGCGGGGCCTGGGGGCGGTCAGAGGGCCAATGGGAAGATGCCGGACACATAAGCGCTCGGTGGGAGGTTTAGGCTGCCTGTGGACGGCCACCCCCAACCTATTCGACGCGCCTCCCGTAGGCAGTCTGCGGTCAGGAGTGTGCCACCCTGTGGCCGACCTCGAGATTGCAACAAAAAGCGCAAAAAAGTGAGCAGATTCGTCGCCTTTCCGCAGGGGCCCCAGGGGCCCCAGGCCCTAGCCGACGCCTCCCTGTGGGGTCGTCGGGGGCGGGAAAAATCATTTAGGGGGCGGCGCGCAGCGTCCAAGAACAGCCTGCCACGCCGCACCTAGCAAGCGCTCGGTGGACCCCTCTCCGCCGGTGATGGCCTAAGGGGCGCATGACTCACGTCTCATCAGCCCCGTTACACATTTCAGGTATTGTTATTAAAGGTTGTTCATATACAGTAAGTCCTATCAAAATCCATGATATGACATTCGTTAAC